>NC_091741.1:67511362-67811362 GCF_043380555.1 Nothobranchius furzeri | reverse complement strand
TGTGTTTTTAGATGGGTCTCTGTGGCTGGCAAGACACAAGACTGTTCGTATCCCGCTGTGGCTTCAACGGAGCGTGGCTAGACCAACCTGCAGACCAAAATCATTTTTGCTTCCAATATGGTATGTCTTGATTTCTAGGCTGTTATTTTTGTCTATGTGGTGCAAATTATTCTGACATATTTTCCCTATATCTTTGTTAAAGCTTGATAGTAAAAGTGACAGTGGCAGAGGAGATAAGTGCCCGCCCCATAACGGGGTGGTTGCAAGTTTGAGCCAGGTGCAGTCTTTGTGTTCTTGAGCAAAACACTTCACCCGCTGTGCCTGCTAGTAGGGGCTGGAGGAACTGGTGGCACCAAGGTTCAGCTGCCTCATTTCTGTCAGATCGCCCAGGGGCAGCTGTGGCTACATTGTAGTTAATCACCACCAATGTGTGTGTGTGTGTGTGTATGTGTGTGTGTGTGTATACAAATAACTGGTTTTGTTATAATGTACCTCGGGGGTTGTCGAACCCTACAGGGTGCTCTATTAATTACAGGCCATTTGCCTTTTAAATTAGTGAAGAAAAAAAAAAGTTTTTATAATAGAATAGATCAGAACTGAATAGAATAGAAAATGTTTTTATTGCATAGTTAGATGGACACCGCTTCAGTGTGGAAATGTTAGTGCGCCAGCAGCTAAGCAGACTTACAGTAACAAGTTTGATTCACAAGAAGAAGAAGAAGAAAATATAATTTCTATAGCGCCTCTCAAGATAAAAATCATGAGGCGCTTCACAAAAACAAAAAATGTAAAAATATAAAAAAGCATTTAGAAAATGTTTAAAAATTTATTTAAAATGAGCAAAAATAGACAATTGTGATTAAAAAAAATGTTAAGAAAGAGAGAGAGTGAATAGGAAAGAGGGAAATCAGTGGATCCTGAGGAAGGTGGAATAGGTGGGGAGAGCAGAATAAAGAGAGAGTGGTGAAGAAGGTCATACAAAAGCCAGCTTGAACAAGTGAGTCTTCAGCTGCTTTTTGAAGGAGTTCACTGAGTCCACTGATCTCAGGGGGAAAGAGTTCCAGAGTCTGGGGGCCACAGCAGCAAATGATCTGTCACCTTTGGTCTTTGGCCTGGTGCGCTGCACAACCAGTAGGCTTTGATCACTGGACCTCAGGGACCTGCTGGGTGTGTAGGGACTAAGAAGATCACCAATATAAGATGGTGCTTGTCCATGTAAGCCTCTATAGACCAGAATCAGGATCTTGAAATGAACCCTGAAGTTGACTGGCAGCCAGTGAAGCTGGAGGAGAAGCGGGGTGATGTGGGTGTGTTTGGAAAAACAAAGGGCAAAGAAGAAATAAAAACAAAGACCGCACAGAGAACAAGCAAAAATACTTAAAATTAATCAATTTAACTTTTTTTTTCAATAGTAGACTGTAGCAACCATGGGTTGCATGGTGGTGCACCTGTTAGCACTGTTGCCTCTCAGCAAGAAGGCTGCAGGTTCGAAACCCGGCTGTGACCTTTCTATGTGGAGTTGCATGTTCTCCCCATGCATGTGTGGGTTTCTTCCAGGTACTTCAGTTTCTCCACAGATCACAACATGCCCTATGGGTAAGCAATTGTACGTCACTTTGGATAAAAGTGTCAGCCAAATAAAAAAGCATAAAATGTATCGGTAGTGAGAACCTGCATGGAAAACTGCATATGAGATATGAATAAGTAGAACAACATAAACTGCAAATGCCAAAAAGCATTGGAATGGAAAATATGTTTACTTTGTTTGTTAGCAGCAGAGGTGGCTGTAAATTCTAACAGCTGCTGGGAGGAAGGACATATACAGTAACAGTCCTTCATGCACTTAAGTTGTGGCAGTCTGTCACAGCTGGAGCTCTCCAGCTTCAAGCAGGGTGTGAGAGACGTCTAACAGTAGGATTTATGCTTATGCTTGAGTTCTCTGTTTAGTGTGTAACTCATGAAATACAACAAATATGTGTACCACCCCTTTCTATAGGTCATAATTACAGTACATATGCATACACCACCAAATAGGGGGAAGGGTCAAATGCAGAGATGAATTTCGGTGTGTGATGACCAATGGGACTTTAACTAGCCCTCCCATTGTCTTTATAGTTGACCATTGAGCAGGTTTGATGGTTTATCCCTTGAGGTCCACATGGCAAGGGTGAGGTGGTGCTCACTCCTCACCCTTGCCACATGGACCCAAGGGATGAACCATCAACCCTGCTCAGTGGTCAACTTTCCTCACGGAGTCATCCATTAGGACAGTGAAAGCTTTTAAAAGATGCCACCAATAATCTGCAAAACTGAGGACTCTGGGGCTTTAAGACCAAGCAGCACCATCTCCTATACACATTGGGATTGTACAAATGAAGGCAAGAGACCCGGGCTAGCACTGGGGGAGTTCAGTCTGCACCATGAATGAGCTGATCTTAGAGTCAAGAACATGAGCGCAGCTTTTGGGGATAAATACAATAATAAATGACATAATATTATTCCAACACATCGAGTAATGACATTTAACACCTGAAAGAATTGCTAGGAAATAAACAGTATTTTCATTTCAACTTATTTTCAAAAAGAAGAGAAAACAAAGACATCGGTACCTGCTGATACACAAAGTGTGCCAAGAAAATATGAGTCACGGTATTTTACTCCCACAGCTTTAGCCTAGACTGTTAACACCGGGGCGACTGCTGGTTATTGATACTTTTGAACTCAAATACAGAGCTTTATGTGGTGTCACAGAGTTGCTGAGACAAGTTCACAGATAAAAGTTGCCATTAGTAGCCTACTACGGTTTAGTGGAACAAGCGTGGATTCAATGTCAGGATGTTGCTGTGAAGTAGCTGGGAAGTGTTTATTTTTCCATCCAGTCTTTCCACTGATGCTTGTCTCAGAATAACATTTAATGCAAGTGGTCACTTTAATGGACACTAAATATGCAGACATCAACTAGGAAAAATATTCATTTACACTAAAAAGCTGCAGTTTTACCTGGTTGCTCACTGAAAATTAGGACAGCTTTATGTGTTTCATAACAAACTATCTACAACATAAAAATGTTGTTTAATTACTCCTGGAAAATGTAAAAAGTAGTGTTGTTGAAAAAGAAATAGTTTTATTTTATCACAATAATTAGATGCAAGTAATGTAAAATGTTCAATATTTTTTTATGTGGAATTGTATTTGTTTGATTTTTCCTGCGCAGTGACGCAGCGGTTAGAGCTGTTGTCTTGCAGCAAGAAGGTCCTGGGTTCGCTTCCCGGCCATGGAGTTTGCATGTTCTCCCTGTGCATGCGTGGGTTCTTTCTGGGTACTCCGGCTTCCTCCCACAGTCCAAAAACATGACTGTTAGGTTGATTGGTCTGTCTAAATTGTCCTTAGGTGTGAGTGTGTGTGTGCATGATTGTTTGTCCTGTGTGTCTCTGTGTTGCCCTGCGATGGACTGGCTCTCTGTCCAGGGTGTACATCGCCTGACACTGCCCGCCTCTCCTCTCCATCTAGAACTGCTACTGTTAGAATATGTGAGCCAACATAAGGGGTTGGAAGCCAAACTGCACATAAACTGAGACATAAATTATTTTGGGCAACATTGTGGCAAGAAAATTTGCAAGATTCTTGCACAAATGTCACAACTTTTTTATTTTTATTTTAACACATCTAAAAGTGTCAATTTAATGAAACCAAGAACAAATTTATGCATTTTCTTATATTTGGTGAGATTTCTAGTGAAATACAGTATATTGAGATTTGAACTAATTACTGCTCAATGTTGAAGTAACCACAAAAATATGCTACAGATTATTCTAAAACATTTAGAAGTGTTTCTTTTTTTTCTGTTTTATTCTGAAACAATGTTGTATCCTCATAAGAATGAATATTTTTTATATAAAAACTAAAAGAGACAACGAAGCTACTGTTGGTTTGATTAAATATGTGTGAGGATGTGAAGCCTTTACTGACACATTTTATTCCACCTCCATCTCTCATTGCTGACAGAGTTATGATTCTCCTTCTCCAAGTGTCAATATTGTCCCATAATTTCTAAGAGCCTGAGAGCAGAACAGTGTACAAGTGTTGACTGAAATGCAAAGATTTAAGGCTATTCCTCCTCCTCCTCCGGAGAGATTTTTGTACAAAGAAATAAAAGAACGAGCCGAGGAAGTCGCACCAAAATAATCTAATCCCTTAAGCATGAGAGGAACATTGTGGCAAGATGAAGAAAAGGAATAAATCAGCTGAGAAAATGTATTTTTTTCTGCTGAACAACGACAACTGCCAGCACCACCTCGCCTGAGGCAACAACAATCAGTGAAGGGGAAAAACTCTCTAAATGAAAGACAGACGAGTGGAAGAGGAATGAAAAAGAGACAGCAACAAATAGGAGGAGAGTGATAACAGGGGAAAAAATTAACAGCAGAGTGATGTAAAGTGAAGTCTGGAGGCCGGCACCTGTCACTGCCATTTAAACCTTTTTACTAAACCTTATCAGGACGAGTCAGGAAATGAGACATCCAGCCATTCTTCACTTTGTCCCTGTCAGGACGCCGTGACCAGGAGCATGTCAGCGCACCAGCGATGGCCTGCGATGAATAAAACATCCCGTCTGCAGAAAAACGCAACTTGTGAGTGGAAATGTTCAGGTGTGGATGTCGGTCGGGTGGTAAACAGGAAGTGTTAGAGGGCTGAAGGCGAACACATTCACTGCTGTGGTGTTTTTGTCATACTTTTGTTTTTATTTAAATGTAGTTATGTTGGTATAATGGAAAACTGGAATTGTGTATAAAGGTAATTGAGAAAAAACTAAAAAATTAGTAGGAAGTGTTGATAATAAAGTCAAAGGTTTAATAATACTTATATGTTAACAATGTTACTGCCTTACTTTATTGTATTAATATAAAAGCATTTATTGTGCCAAGCTAATGCAAAAAAATAAGATAATTGTATTTTTGTAAGAGTTTCTTTGATTTCAGTTCAACATTCTGTTAATTTCATAACTTTGCAAAGGTATCTTATTATTTATGATGTTTGTGTTGGATCTTTAGCTCTTATTTTTGATAATGAATACATTTTATTCATTACTTCAAATACCACAAATGACCACAATGTTTTATTAAATAAAAAAATAACAATAGAAACACTAAAAACTGTCCAAATGTTTTTGTATATTACTGTTTGAATGTTTAAGAAAATAAATGTGTCAAACAAGGTTTACAAAAAAGACAAGATTTTAATAAACTTACTCTGAAGTGCTGTTGATTTTTCTAAAGCTGCAACATGATAAAACCGTATGAAGTGAATCCTGAACTACCTTTAATCTAATGTAAAAACCCAAAGAAGTCTGAAAACATGACAGTTTACACATAAATATTTCGTTTCTGGAGCTGAGTGAATATTTGCTTCAGCAAGATTCACTTCAAGGAGGATTTTCCCATCAAATCTGTAAGAAGACGCCAACATATCAGTCAAAAAGTCAGAGTCTGAGACGAAGGCACGCAGTCGGTGGTCTCAGCATTCATCAGATAAAGGCTGTGGCACTTTTTGACAATTCTTACAAAAGTTATTCATTTATCTGCTTCACATCTTTCTGATGCAACCTGGAGAAATGCAAGTTCAAAGGATGGCACCGTCACACAGGTTTATTCCACCATCTCCATTGTTCTCCGTCATTTTTCACATTCTTCGCCTTAAAAAAGTGGAAAATGTATGTCCAAGAGTTTATCACCAAAAAAAGTAGCTGGACTGCAGAACACAGCTCTTATGTTTGTTCCAAGTTTTTGACCTCTCCTTCAACAATAATGTGGATTATGTTTTCTTTCATTTTATGTTTTGTTGTACTAACTATTAATTGCATGGGTTTAACCAAATTATTATTATTATTTTTATTATTATTATTATTATTAATAATAACAATAGTAGTAGTATTTACTTTAATCACTTGTTTTATTATCTTTTGTCATATGATACATGTTAAATAGCCTGCACTTGTAGCACATTTCAGAGTCAGAGGACTCCAAAGCCCTTTGCACTACAGTGTATAATTCACACACACACACACACACACACACGCACGCACGCACGCACGCACACACACACACACACACACACACACACACACACACACACACACACACACACACACACACACACACATTAGTGGTGATGAGCTACATTGTGTGTGGACACAACTGAAGGGTTGTCTGCCAGGAACCAGGATCGAATCTGCAACTTTCCAATTACTGGACAGCCCGCTGTACTTCCTGTGCTACTGCCCAGAGGCCCTTTAATTCCTTATTATTCTATTTCATTCACTTTTTAAATAATTACAAAATGTGTTAAAATTCTTATACCAATATTTTGGAAGTGTATTATAAGATATATTGAGAATCCTTAATATTTATAGTCAGTATTGTCATTTTAAAAATAATTTGATAAAAATGTAAAGTTGTTCATATAAATCTGGCAATAATGTAAAGAAATTTGAAAATATACAACCAAGCTACTTTAAATCTGTGTGAATTTAGTCATAATTAGTCATAATTGGGTCAGATTGATGCAAACATGAAGAAAAAAAAAACAACTTGAGAATGTGATGATCATGTTAAAAAACCAAAATATTCCGAGCATTTATTTAGTTCAAGTGTGTGCTGAGGTAATAATGAGTAAACCAAGGCATGATGATAGTAACGCAGTGATAATGTAAGGCAATAATATTTGACATTTTGTTAAAACCTCTTATTTGTTAAGAATTAAATGTTTTTGAGTACATTTTAATCATGAGTTATCAATCTGCATATCTCAAACAATATCTGCTTTTCGTTTTCATAGTTTAATGTTTTTTGTTTTTTAATAACTGAACTACAACATGGCCTCAAACATTCAAATTTATTTTTATTCCTCACTGCGATCTCAGCTTTAAATACAAGGAAAGTTTATGAGGAGACCTTTGTGGACCTGGTTTCTATGGAGAAGCAACATCCATTTTCATAACCTCCCACAGAAGTGGAAACTGCAACAAGTCGCTAAAATTTTAAGTCCAAATGCAAAATGAAGTTTTCATTTTTCACTGAAAGGATCAAAACGGGTCAGATTTGAGCCACTGAGGTGAAACTCTTAGAAAATTTGTCCGTTTTTTAAACTTGTTTTGTGCAAATATCTTAAACTTTTAATACATCTAACAATAAATAACCCATTTGTCAAGAAAATTCAGAGGAAACACTGTTTTTCATTCTGATGTTTTCCTATTCCCATTTCATAATGTAATGGATCAGGAAGCCCAGAACCATTTTCATTACAGTAAATCTTCTGCCAGGAAGTTGGGAAATCCAAAGCTTGACCACTAATGGCAAATACAAGTGAGCTTCACATCCTTTTTCAGGTGACGTATCTTGGATTGTGTGGTCCTTCTCTATCAAGCTCTTTGAATCTCTGAGTCTGTCTGCTCTACAGAGGCTACTGTACGGGAGATCCCATCAAAGATTCCTTGGGGCACTCAAACCGATTGTTTATGAAACCAGTTTTGATTTCTTCCAGTAAATGATGGAATGATGCCTCTGGGCTTGGAGAAAGTCTCTGCCTCAGAGGATCCGAATGATCTTTCTGAGCGACAAGAGGAGGATTGACAAATCTGAGCTCCATCTTGTTGTGCTGAAGGAGCTGAATTGTCTGCTGCTATGTACCAAGTTTTACGGTCCTGGGGTTTGGACTGTAAAAAATTTAATTAAATTAAATAAAACAAGATCCTGGATCCAGAAATGCTTTTCCTCTGTAGGGTGGCCCAGCTCAGTCTTAGTGATAAGGTGAGGAGCTCAGCCATCCATGGGAGGTAGTGGAAGTAATGAAGACGGTGATTCTTTCTTTTACACACTAATGACAAAACATTTATGAAAATTAAACTGGATTTCTACCAAAAGATCATCCTAAATGTTCCACACTGGAACCTTGAGGTGGAGATCCATCCATCCATCCGTTGTCTGAACCCGCTTTGTCCATGTAGGGTTGTGTGTGTGTGTGTGTGTGTGTGTGTGTGTGGGGGGGGGGGGGGGGGGGGGGGGGGGGCTGGCTGGCGGTCAATGGGCAATGAGAGAGCCAGTCCATCGCAGGGGGTGGAGATGAATAGTTTTATTTAACTTTTATTACAACATTTATGTTCTTAAACAAATTATAACAATATTAAGGTCTGGGTTTTAAGGCTTCCAATCCAATTAGTGCAGCTGCTCTCCGGAGTTTATTGCCACCACACAAACACTTTACAGCTGCTCATGGGAATGTCCGTTATGAGGACATTTCATTAGTTTGTTCATTTAAAAATGTAAAATTTTAATAACTGCTTATAATAACATACATTTATCACTTTTGTATTTGATTCACTTTGTTAAATTATGAAAATCTGTTAGAAAGCAGCTTCCAGCCAAAACAAGCTAGCATGAATGTTTAACTGATAATCAGAGAGGCTCAAATTATTACCAACACATTTGGTGAACTGAGGGATGACTTAAACATTCTACCATTACTTAGATTTTATTCCTGAATCCAGGATAAATATTGAGTGAGAAACTCAATTTTCATGTTTTTTTTCACAGTCTTTTTACTTTAGAAACTTTGAAACATTGAGCTGTTTTAAAAATAAAATCATGTGCAATGGTAGCAGTAATGCACAAAGACATCGTGGGTTGGGTCAAGCAAGGGTAGTGGTTTGGATGGGGCGGAGTAGAGAGGAGGAATATCTCCTAGCAGGATTTGTGAGAGATTTAGAGTGCATTTAGAGTGAGCATCACATTTAAGGCTGCATTAACATCATTACTCAGTGTGATTGGCATAGCTGTGGTTCAGTGCGACTGCCTTTCCAACAGCACTGTTTAGTATTTTCCCTCAATTTTTCAGGACCTGCTTTATTATGGTTCCTAGCTTAACTACTCGGTCCAAAAACATGACATCAGCAACCATCACTGATTGGCTAAGAGGTGAAGTCACTGGTTGCTCCAGAGCTTCCTGCTTGCTTCTTCACTGCCTGCAGCTTTTTCTGGGTTCACGGTCTGACAAAAAGCTACAGATTGGGCAGAATGTTCGACATATTCACCCTCATTGTGCTATGTTGTCTTTCTGTGTGGCATACAGATCACCTTGGGTTGTTTACATATCAGCAAGGCAGCTGAAAGACAGTCATCCACTCTGGCTTAAGAGGAGGAACTCCAGCTGGGCCTCAACTAGGTAGATGGCACCTTCGGGGTGAACCCGATACACCAGAAATCACTACGGAACCTTCTGGGGACATTGTGAGACCAGCTACATACCGTATCGACTCGAATATAGGACGAGGTATTTTTCATTGAAAAAAATTTTAAAATGTGGGGTCGTCGTATAATCGGGGTCTGAGCAGTCACACGTGTTGATATTGGTCTGGGGTCATTACACGCCTGTAACAGCAGAGGGCACCAGGCTGTATGTTCTCAATAGGAGAGAGGTCCAGAGCAGAATGGAGCAGAGTGGACCAAAAGTGGGGCTACTTGGACCGCAGTAGCATGACAGTGAGTACAGTGAGGCAGAGGGCGTCTGTGAATAAAAGCCTCATTTGACTTTTGATTTCACATGTCAGCAAAGTTCTGATAGTTTGCATTATAATATTATTTGTTCTCATAATTTGTTCTCTAATTTTCAATGAAAATTGTTTATTTAAAAAGTGATTATTTTAGCTTTCCTGAAAATATGTCTTGGAAAGGGGAGTCGTCTTATAATCGGGGTTGTCCTATATTTGGGTCAATACGGTATATGTGTTCTGTATCATTTTCAGGAACTATGATATAAATTTTAAGTTCAATAACTATAAAACCCATCAATCCATCCATCCATTTTCATCTGCTTATCTGGAGTCGGGTCGCGGGGGCAGTAGCCTAGGTCGAGAGGCCCAGACTTCCCTCTCCCCAGCCACTTGGCCAGCTCCTCAGGGGGAATCCCAAGGTGTTCCCTGGCCAGGTGAGAGACATAGTCCCTCCAACGTGTCCTGGGTCTACCTTTAGGCCTCCTCCCGGTTGGACGTGCCCGGAAAACCTCACCAGGGAGGCGTCCAGGAGGCATCCTGACCAGATGACCGAGCCACCTCAACTGGCTCCTGTCGATGTGGAGGAGCAGCGGGTCTACTCCGAGCCCCTCCCGGATGACCGAGCTTCTCACCCTATCTCTAAGGGAGAGCCCAGCCACTCTTCTGAGAACACTCATTTCAGTTATAAAAGTCAGGTTAATTTTTTTCTTTCCAATGTTAGAGCGATTTAGCAGAGGTAGTCAAGTATTTGAGTTAGAAAATAGATGCTACAAAAATATTTTAGGTAGACAACTTGTCTTTTTGGCCTCTGCTACCATCTTTTAGTTTCCTCACATCTGGTTGAACTACTGCTACATCTTTTTATTTTTTTCCCTGTTCTGTGAAGAGAAACAAGTCTTCATGGAGAACTGAGAGTTCAGTCCTCCTGATGAATCCCAATCAGGGAGAAACTGCTGCTCTGACTGATTTCTCTCTCCATCGCATACATCTGCTGTGTTTGCACTTGTTCTGTATTTAAAGGAGTTTTGCAGAAGCACATTTTCTTTGTCACCAGAGAGCAAAAGCGTGTCTGTGTGTCGTTTGAAACTCCTCATAATCTGCCCTCGGAGGCATTTCCACAACAAATTAGACTGCCGTGATTCATGTTTTAATTACAGTTCGCCCTTCAGATCAGGACTCAGTTTAGAAATCCTGCTGGATTTCAAACTGCCCGATAATAATTTGAGCTTCATGCTTTCTGTCAGATTCATATTTTTATCCCAACTCAGTGCAGAACTAAAGCTATGAAAATGTGTCAAACATCACAGCAGCTAGAGTGAAGGATTTCATAGTTAATGTGCATATTCTTTAGGTTTAAAATGTGCTGTAATTCACCCAAGATTTCTCTAAACCAACACACACTGAGCTACTCAAACATACATGGCCCCACAAGACATTATTCCAGTGCACATATCTGTGTAATATGATTCCTAAATCAATCTTTACAGAAATAGATTCAGCTGCCACCTTTACTTTATTTCCCTGAAGCTTCTTGTTTTTGGCACACAGACGGAATAGTTCCATATTTAAATCCCAGTGTTTTTGTAGAGTGTTTTAGTCGTCGTCGTCGTCTCGTCTTCCTCCGCTTATCCGGGTCCAGGTCGCGGGGGCAGCATCCCAACTAGGGAGCTCCAGACCGTCCTCTCCCCGGCCTTCTCCACCAGCTCCTCCGGCAGGACCCCAAGGTGTTCCTGGACCAGATTGGAGATGTAACCTCTCCAACGTGTCCTGGGTCGACCCGGGGGCCTCCTGCCAGCAGGACATGCCCAAAACACCTCCCCGGGGAGGCGTCCAGGAGGCATCCTGACCAGATGCCCAAACCACCTCAACTGGCTCCTTTCGATCCGGAGGAGCAGCGGTTCTACTCCGAGTCCCTCCCGAATGTCTGAGCTCCTCACCCTATCTCTAAGGCTGATCCCAGCCATCCTACGGAGGAAACTCATTTCGGCCACTTGTATCCGCGATCTTGTTCTTTCGGTCATTACATAAAGCTCATGACCATAGGTGAGGATTGGGAGGTAGATCGACCGGTAAATCGAGAGCCTGGCTTTCTGGCTCAGCTCCCTCTTCACCACGACAGATCGGCTCAGCGTCCGCATCACTGCAGATGCTGAACCAATTCGCCTGTCGATCTCTCGATCTCGATCTCTCGATCCCTCCTCCTAATCGTGAACAAGACCCCAAGATACTTAAACTCCTCCACTTGAGGTAGGACCTCTCCCCCGACCCGGAGTTGGCAAGCCACCCTTTTCCGGTCGAGAACCATGGTCTCAGATTTGGAGGTGCTGATCCTCATCCCAGCCGCTTCACACTCTGCCGTGAACCTACCCAGCAAGAGCTGTAGGTCAGAGCTGGATGAAGCTAGGAGGACCACATCATCCGCAAAAAGCAGAGACGAGATTCTCCTGCCACCAAACTCGACACACTCCACACCACGGCTGTGCTTAGAAATTCTGTCCAGAAAGGTAATGAACAGAACCGGTGACAAAGGGCAGCCCTGGCGGCGTGCAACCCTCACTGGGAACAGGTCCGACTTACTATCGGCTATGCGGACCAAACTCACGCTCCTCTGGTAAAGGGACTGAATGGCCCTTAACAGAAAGCCACCCACCCCATACTCCTGCAGCGTCCCCCACAGGGTGCCCCTGGGGACACGGTCATAAGCCTTCTCCAAATCCACAAAACACATGTGGATTGGTTTGGCAAACTCCCATGCCCCCTCCATCACCCTTGCAAGGGTATAGAGCTGGTCCACAGTTCCACGGCCAGGACAATATAATATAATTATAAGGTTAGATGTTAGATCTGAGGTTAGATGTAGATGAAGTGAAGATTACGCTTATGCAGGTGCTGATCCTGTGGAAAACATTTTAAGGGCAGATGTCATCGCCCCGACTGTGGTTTTCGGGTGACAGCGGGGTGACGCATGTTTCATGCACTCCAAAGTGTCTGCATTTTTTGCATGCTTCTAGCAGGTGGACCAGGTTTCAGCACCTGGTCCCATTGACATAGTGTCTACTGTTTGACCATCGCAGTTTCCTGTACACATTAAGAGGGCCAGAGGAGCGTTCCTCAGGCGGCCCTCGCCACAATAACCCATGGAAAACTAGGATTACTTAGATTTAATTTTGTCTGAAAATAAAATATTCATAGACATTTTTGAGCCAAGTTTGACCAGAGAAATCATGTGCTGCCGCAGTAGAAGTCAAACTTTAAACCTTCAAAACCTCAAGGTTTCTTGTGTTTAAGTGTTTGACAAAATCTTTATACAAATCCTATCTACAACAAGCCACAGAGCTACATTAAAACAGCTGCAATCTCAGTCCGTCGAAGAAGTACACAGCTTTTTTTTTAAATAAAGGACTTAAGTGCCTTTATCTGCTTGTGGGTTAAAGAAAAGCCCAAGCTTAAATCATCTAAAGTTAATGCCAAAGCTGTTTTAAAGTGACAGTGTGTATTTTTCCTGGCGATAGGTAGCCTGGCAAGCCAGACTAAATAAATGTTTTATTTAAACTATTATTCAATTATTCAAACTTTGCAAAGCAAGAATTTGGTCTAGTTCACTAGGCTAGGTGATAGGGGCAGTAGATACCTAAACCATTGCAAGCAAGCTGTATTGTTGTGTTGGAGTAAAGCCCGGTTTATGCTTCTCCGTCAGCTCCACAAGGGACAGACACGCACGGATTGACAGAAGTGTTTTGCTCTCATACTTCTCCGTCTCCTGGAGAGTGTTGCAAAGCAATTGCCCTGCAGGACAACAGAGGGTGTAGTGCTGTTCTGTGGTATCCTGTCATGTATCGGTCCAAGATAGTGTGTTTATATTGTGTTTTTTGTGTATATAAGAGACTTTTTAACACGGACATATTTTTCTCTCATTCTCCTCCACGTCTTCATGCGCTACTCACCTCTAAACCCACGTTTCCTGTCATTTCCTTCCACAAATAAAATGCTTGCTGCGCATCTTTTCACTCCTCCAGGTGAGGGTCAAAAATGTCCAGGGAGCGCAAACATCAGCAAAATGACACATACATTGGACTCCTTTTCATCACTGGCAATAAGTGAAGAGGTACATGTATAAAAGAACGATGTTTATTAATGGTGAAAATTTATAACCGTTTGTTACAAATCAGTAAATGTGTTTTTGTCCTCAAGGGCTCCCATAGAAGAAATGTTGCATGAAATATGGCGTCGCCCACTGACACGGTTTTAGACCAGATTTGTATGGTTATGTTATGAAGCCGCCAACATTTTTCAACAACTGGAAATCATTTCATTCATTTTCAATAACATTTGATGGATATTTCCAGAGATTAAGAATTAAAAACTACACATTGTCACTTTAAACAAGCGCCATTGCTGAGCTGAAGCCATCTGCTTATCAAACAAGTTCAGAGAGATGACTGAACCAGTGAAATGACAGTGATCCTCCTGTAACATTCTACCTCAGTGAATGGTTCGACTGAAAGGTCCAGGGAGGGGGTTAATGTGTGACAGTCATTTTTAGATTTTCAGTTTTGTTCTTGAAAAACTTCTACAAGCAGCCCATTGATCACAGAGAGAAAATAAAAGTAGTAGAGAAGAAGTCATGTTAAGTCATGTTAGAGTTTTATGTTTTCTGCTGTTGGTAAATGTAAAGTTTCAACGACATTTTCATAAAAGAGAAGGTCTGATCATTACTGAACTAAAAAGGATTTTATTTTGACATGGTATAATATTGGGAACAACCCAATGCAGCATTCTACTAAGAAAATGTTTCACCTCTGTGGTTTTTCTTCAAAAAAAATATTGCTTTTGCCTCACAAAAGGTTTTCAACAGCAGGGACAAAAAGTCTTTAAACTTCTTCAGTTGAATTGTTTTATTTAATTATTTTTTTGCAGCTAACAGATTCACAGCAACCATGACAGAGACAATCAAGGACACACATTATTATCTTACATAAAACCCCAATCAAGTGATTTCTACTTTGTCTTTATTCTTTATTCCAGTTCGACAGGTGGAAATTGTGTGCATGAAAAACGAGCTCAGGGGGTGATGTGATCCATTGTTTGAAGTCCTTTTGCAGGAAAAGATGCTGAATTAGTTAAAGCAGGAAACAAAACGAACGCCCTCGCCCCACAGGCTGCCAGAACATTCCTCCGCTGAGCCTTTGCTCGTCGAGAGTCTCAATCAGTTCTGGCACAGAGATGTTGCACATATTGGAGTAGGCTGATTGGCTTTCACGTCTTGGTGGTTGAAAAGGGAAAAAAAGGGAATGGATAGTGATTAAATTCACTGGCAGCTTGTGTAACACAACACTCACACAAATTTGTCTGTATTTTTATTGTTGGATCTTAATCCTGTTAATGAAAAATGTGCTGTTTTTCACAGCCACTGGCATGGAGACCGCCAACCCGCTCCTGTGGGAAGGAAGGTGGGATGAATGTTTGTCCGCCAAAATAAAAGACACATTATTAAGAAAAGAATGTTGCAATCAACTGAAATTATGTTCTGAACCTAAAGTGGAGAGGCTCTCCTGCTGCTGCACCTGAATGATGAGCCCGTTGTTCCTGAGACGTGATCCAGCGTTTCCTCCTGCAGAGATGCACACATCCAACACATGCTCTAAACTCTCACTAATCAAAAATGGCTCACATCAACCCACACAGTCGAAGCAGTGACTCTTTCAGCCTGCAGTTAAATCACATCACAGGAACTAAAATTACAGGATCGACAAAAAGGTAAGAAACAGATTTTCTCTTTACCAAATTGGGAAAGTAGCTTAATTAAAGCTTCAATCTGGAGTATTTCTCTTATCCGATGGCACCATCTAGTGGCTGACAAGCGTATCACACAAAACAGCTGTTCCTCTGTTTTTTTTAAGATGACGACTTCACGTTTCTGTTTATAAATATCCTAGCACAACTGGGGACTGTGGAGAGGGAAACACATACAAACTTAGAGTCTCATGATGATTACCGGAGATTAACAGGTTTATGGGCATGGTGCAATGGTTTATGGTTGTGAGGGCGCAGCCATCAAGCGAGGAGGCACAAATGGGTGTGGAGAGAGGAGTAGTGGGAATGTCCAGCTGCTGCACCACTGCTTGGTCCAGAATGTTGCTCTTACACCCAGAGTCCACCAGCGCCTTGTTCGGAATGTTTGTTGGAGGAAAGAAATAGTATGTTATATTGCACCGGGAATTTTGAGCACTAGGAATCCCAACCACCAGTAATCCCAGTCCTTGGTGGGCTGCGGTTTTTGGCCCAACAGGGCAGTTTTGGATTAGGTGTCCCGGCTGACCACAATAGAGACAAAGACCCAGGGAGCGGCATCTAGATTTCTCCGCTGGAGTTAACTGCTTGTCCAATCTGCATGGGTTCGTCGGATCCCGAGGGAAGGAGGTGTTGTTGATGTGTTTGGTGGGGACGTTGCTGCGGAACAGTAGCTGATGGTGGTCTGAACGTCAAAGTCTTGTGTCTCTCCTTGAGAAGTCTCTCTATGTTAGAGGCGAGGTTGATAAGGGACTCGAGGTTCTTGGCTTCCTGGCAAAACGCGAGCTGATCTTTAAGTCTTTCGGTCAAAGCTTGAGAGAAAGCAGCTTTTAGAGAAGCCTCATCCAGAGTGGAAATGGAAGTTAAGGTGCAAAATTCTATGGCAAAATCGGGGACAGACTGTTTACCCTGCTGGAGATTCCATATCTGTTTGGCAATTTCTGCGGGAGACTCCGTCTGATCAAATAGTTGTCTGAATTCAGTAATAGTACAACAAACCAGACTAGGAAGTGAACAAGTACTTGCTTTTGCTAGTCGTACCTTAAATCAAGCTGAAAGAAACTACTCTACTACAGAACAGGAATGTCTTGCTGTGGTATGGGCAATAGAGAAATGAAGGTACTATCTCGAAGGAAGAGAATTCACTGTAGTAACAGATCCTTCCTCACTGGTCTGGGTCTTTAAAACTCAAAAACCGAGTATCTGGCTAATCAGATGGGCTCTCCGACTTCAAGAATTCACCTTCACTGTCGAATACCAAAAGGGAAAATATAACACAGTTCCTGATGCCCTTTCTCGAGCTCCACTCACCGATTCAAACCAACCTCTTCTTGTGCTGTGGTGCTACGATCTAAACGGGATACTACAGAAAATCTCCAAATAACAGATGAGATTATTTGGAAGGAACAACAAAAACATCAGTTTGCTCAAGATCTTTACAAAGACATCATGGAAAAGGAAGAAATAGAGGAAAACCAAGTGGTTAAATACACGATTTTGGAAGACAAAGTTTATAGAGTGGTCAAACTACCCCATAAAACTATTTATCAAGTTTACATACCTCTTAATCTATGACCACAACTTCATCACTATCATAATGATCCTTTGTCAGAACATTTTGGAAGATATAAAACCTACAAGAGACTACAAGCCCTTGTCAATTGGCCGAAAATGAGCCTCGACGTAAGAGACTAGATACGATGCTGCCCGGTTTGCCAAATGTGCAAACCAGAAACTAGAAAAACCCCTGGAAAACTACAACAAACCAGAGTAAACAACCCTTGGGAAATGTTAGGTGTAGACCTCATGGAACGTTTTCCACAAAGTTCTCATGACAATGTCTATTTGTTGGTTTTGTTGACTACTATAGCCGATGGGTAGGAATGTTTCCCCTACAGAGAGCTACAGCTGAAGTTGTCAGTAAACATTTAGTCAAGGAGATATTAACTCGCTGGGGTGTACCTACTTACTGTTTATCGGATCAAGGACCTCAATTAATTTCCTCAGTCTATGAAGACATCTGCAAAAAATGGAGCATCTTACCAAAAAGAACAACTGCTTATCACCCTCAAACGAACCTAACGGAACGAGTGAATCACAATCTCAAAGTTTGCTTGCTTCTTATGTAGATTCTAAGCATAAGAATTGTAACAAATACTTACCAGAGTTTCATGTTGCCCTCAATACTGCAGTCCATGAATTCACTGGAGTGACGCCTGCTGAACTGAACATCGGAAGATCCATCAAAGGACCTCTGAATGCTGAACTAAATCCGCATTGGATTGACCCAGGTACAGCAGCTTATGCAACAAATCAACAGTTAGCTGATCTGCAAGAATTTTCCACTGGACACCTAGAAAAAGCAAAACAAAGAAAAAAAATTGACTTTCTGAACTTTTGGATTGTTGGTGTTTTCTTTGTTTTTCTTAAAGTTGGTATAAGGTTATATATATCTAGTATTATATGTCCTTGTGTAGCGTTTTTTCCTTTAATTATTAAACATCCTATAATTCAGGAGGGAGACCTGACTGGCACCCCTAAAAATAAATTTAAAATATAAATGTTACAAGTTTTACTTTACATTATCTGCACATCAGTGGCACCCACTATGCACTCCTTCTGATAGTCAAAGTCACAAAGCAAAATGGTGGAAAGATGTCAATGGGAGCAGTTTGCACTTGTTTAGCATTTTATTGCATTGACGTCACCTCACTTCTGTCATTAGGAGATAATAAAATGGCGCTCAGCTTCAGGTCTCTAAGGGTAAACAATAAAGGCTCATCTCACTTTATCAGCAGGTAATCACTTTCAGAATTAACTTTTTTAATTAGTCAGTGACATGTCATTTACCACACCGGCATTGTATCCTCTTTGTTTTACTTAAAGTTTGAAACAGTTTTTTTTTCACACATATAATTGAGCTAACGTGCTTTTTCTGTCCATTGGGGGAGATGCCTTCCTCACTGTTAGCTTGAGTAAAAAATCAAAAGGCTGCATTGGGTTCTATTTGTTACCTTTGTGTATAAAGCTCCTGTAATGGTATGTACTCAACATTGTTTTTGCATTTGTTAAAGTTTTTTTTGCAGCTACAAATATGATGTCTAAAATGTAACACAAGAAGGAAGACTTGAGCTTTTCCTGACACACCTGACCCTTATTGTGAAGGTAACAGTGCAGCATGTTTCTTCTTGTTTATTTGTCTTCGCCATAGAAAGGCTTATAGCTTTCAGGACAGTAAAAAATTCATGTAAATAACCTTTGCATAAACTGAAGGTCATCAAGAATCAGACATTTTAGGCAACAGCAGTAATTATTTTGGCAACGGTGACGGAGCAGTTAAGTGCTCGCACCACAACCAGAGTTGCAAGTTCACACCCTGCTGAGTCTGTCTCAGTCATTGTGTCCCTGGGCAAGATGCTTCATCCTTCTTGCGTGGTGGTCGGAGGGTCCAGTGCAGTGGTGCCTGTGTATGGCGGCCTCGCTTCTGTCTATGTGTCCAAAGCAGCTGTGGCTATTTATGTGGCTAATCACAAATAGCACGTAAACATGTGTGAATCGGTGACTTTAGAAGTCACTAAATGCATGTCATTTACCTTTACAAAATTTAAGAGTTTGCAGAATGAAGTCCAGTTTGGGTGACACTGCAAAATGAACACAAACTTATCTGCTGTGATTTTAAGTTCTAGCACCAAAAACACTTGGGTTGCAGTTGCAACTGAGATGCAAATGTATAATGTTCATGCATGTACTGACAACTTATTTTGGCTAACAGAATCAAAAATTTAACAACAATCATTGTTTGTCGTTCGGTTTCAATGACCGAAAGAACAAGTTAGCGGATACAAGTGGCCAAAATGAGTTTTCTCCGCGGGGTGGCTGGGCTCAGCCTTAGGGATAGGGTGAGGTGCTTGAACATTCAGGAGACACTCGAGAGGAGTCAGTTGAGGTGGTTTTGGCCATCTTGTTAGGATGCCTCCTGGACACCTCCCCAGGGAGGTGTTTCAGGCATGTCCTGCCAGCAGGAGGCCCCCTGGTCGACCCAGGACACGTTGGTTAAAGTACATCTTCGAACTTGCCCCGGAACGCCTTGAGGTCCTACCAGAGGAGCTGGTGGAGGTGGCCAGGGAGAGGACAGTCTGGAACTCCCTAGTTGGTATGCTGCCCCCGCGACCTGGACCCAGATTGGCAGAAGAAGACGGAATGAAACCAGACGGCACACTGTTTGTTGTATTTAAACCCTTGAGAGATAAACACTGAACACTCAGTAAGTTTTATACTTGCACAAGAACATGAAACAGATTGTAAAGCTTCACCACACAGGAGTTATTGTTATTCCAGTGACTGTGGATCTGCAAGGTGTCTTCTAGCCATTCGATTATGGTTAAGATATTTTCTTTGATTAACTGGAATTTTAACAAAAAGCACATAGAGCAGTGTTTACAAAAAACAATCGTATACAAGTGTACATGCAGTCCATTTTTAACTGACATTTTAAACACCCATGGATGGGAGTATATGCATGACTTTTGATGTTTGCACAAGATTTGGGTGAAAATAATATCTGTTCTGTCAGAGCTGAGACAAGTATCCTTCACTGAAGTTTCATCAAAATCTGATCAGCAGCCTCCAAGAAACTGAGCATGACAGACGGAGGGATGGGGAGATGGACGAGTGCCGACCCTCAGTCCCACTGTGGGGGGCAACAGTAGTACCAACGGCTAATTAATCAAATTATATGACAGATGGTATGGAGGAACTATTCCCCCCACAGGATGGTTTTAGACGAGCCGTCGGCCTCGCGGTGAAGCCGAGCGTCAGCACTTGACTGAAGTCCTTTTATTCTGTCCAATAAGAGGGAAGCCTTGGGAGAGACTGAATGGGCCAGCATTAGTGGAGGACTGAAGCAGAGGAAAAACAGTAGAATGATGGGAAAACATTGCTCTTTCTCTTTGGATGTGATATGATCGCAGCTTGGTGATATTGCTTTTGTGGAATATTGCTGGAGCGCAGAATTAGATTGGGTCTCCCCCTCCGGTTTCCATGATAAGGCCTCAGGAAAAGCAGCTTTGGATCGATCCAACAGACAAAAACAGGACGATGGGAATATAAACAGATTAGGGACCTTTGAAATGGCTTCATTTCCAGGCAGGGGACACTCATATGCCCCCATCCCTCTACTTTATTCAGCAGGAAAACGCAAAAACGAACACGTTTATTAGCCATTTAAACATAACACCAGAAACGCTTCTTATCAATTGATGTTTCTTATGTATATCTACTAGTAGTGACATAGTTTGCTTCTGTTTTAAAAGATGAACCACAAGTGCAAACAATTCTCCAATCATAATGTAAAACTGGAAAAAAAATTAAAAAATATTCCTTGTGCATATATATAGAGGGGGTTTCCCTCTAAATAGCTAACCCCAACCCCTGGTTGAGATAAGAGATGCAAGAATAAGCTTAAACACACTCTGAAAGAAGCCGTACACACGTACAAATCTAAGTGTCGAGCCTTGTTCTGTTGATTCTGCTTCTGAGTTTACTGTCACCTGTTTCATGTATTTACCATGAAGGAAATCTAAACTTTACGTCATTATTCTCTGTGAGAAAAGCAGCAGCAGCTTCACTGGGGTGTTAAAGCTTCGTAGTAAAAGAGAAGGTCTTCTAGATTTATTGTGAGGGGGAGAAAGCAGCTGGATAGTGTCGTCTGAGCTGACAAAACAGATCCAATACTGCAGCTTGTTCCTTCTAATCTTATGAGTGGTCAGGGAACGAGGTGATACCACAGATAAAAGTAAATCTACTTGGCAGTAAAGATTTGCTGTCCTCATTTGTTTGTTGTGTCAGGAGCATGGAGGAGTATTAAGAGCCCGGGCTTGCTCTGATCGGAAATTCTCCTCCAGGACAAGAAAAGAAAAATCATTTGGCGGACTGGGAGATAAATTAGGACTGTAGCCATGGCCTGTAATGGTTGGATGATGGCTGAATTGTTTTCCCGTGGCAGAGTCGGCTCTTATTTTCCCGGCAGGAGGGTTCTGTCCCTGATTAGCGAGCAGCAAACCTGCTGAACAGAGCTAGGCAGTCGAATGTGGGCGAAGGACAAACAGAACAGAGTTGCTGCTTCCTGCTGAAGGGGGGAAACACACATGTGAAATGGCACACATACACACACACATAAACAATGGTTAACCAGGTCCACACACACACACAAACCCTGTAGATTTGTGCTCTAACAAGCTCCCAGGGTTCAGGGATATTGTCACATTCATCGAAGAGCCATCAGTCAGGTAGCTGGCCCTTAAGGGCCATCATGACGCTGTCAGCTAATCACCCTGGTCACTACGATAACGCTGGTCACCACCTAAACACTGGTCGCTACTGTAATGCTGGTCACTAAGACAGAATACCATAATGCTGCACTGAGGCACTGCAGAATGTCCATCTGCATCCTTGGGTTGTCCAAATCATGGAGCGTTTCTGAGCCAAAAATGAGTATCGACAGCTGCTGTTTTGATGGGAAAATACAAAGTTCTCCCTCAATTTATTTCTTCACATCAGCCATGTGTTCATGTAGAGCAAACCTGTAGGAGACCACTAGTAACATACCTGAAACATGTGTTTCAGTGATATTCTGCCTGAAATAATTTAATGTATGAAACTAAACAATCACAAAATCATTATTTATCAGATCCTTTGTTTTTCTTGTTTTGACTTACTTTTAAGGATGCAAATGCAGACATACTAAAGCAGAAAGGAGCAAGTTCCCTTTCATGCAAACATCACAGCCTGAATAAACATGTTTACAGCCTGGTTCAAAAAACTTTTAGGGTCTACTAGGTTCAATTCAATTCTATTCAAGTTTATTTATATAGCGCCAAATCACGACAAGAGTTGTCTCAAGGCACTTCACATAATAAACATTCCAATACAGGTCAGTTCATTAAGCCAATCAGTAAAAAGTTTCCTATATAAGGAACCCAGCAAATTGCATCAAGACACTGACTGGTGTCAGTGTCTTTACAGCATTTAGGTCATGTTTACAGTCATGGCAACTCTGAGGGGGGTGGAATTTTTGGTAACTCTTCCATTAAGGTGTAATTAAAAGCTGGGAATTATGACTAACTACATTTGATTGCATGAGCGTCAGAGCTAGCTAGTGGCTAGCTCCAAGGAAGGCCTCAGCCTAGAATAACATTGATTTTTTGTCCTTGTTCCAGATGACGCATCAACATGGTAGAATCCTGCTGCAGTCTGGCTCCAGCACGTTTCCTGCATGTTTTAGATCATGAGCACAGCTGGGTTTTTTTTGTTTGTTTGTTTTGTTGTTTTTGTTTTGTTTTGTTTTTTTCAATTTAAAGATGAATCACTCCTGTAGACACTAAGGAAGGGTGGGGAGACATTTCAGTTGTTAGATTAAGGTGTTGAAAAGAAGAACGTACAGCGACGAGATTTCCACAAACATACTGTTAAGTAAAAAATTGATATTTTTATTGAAATTGATTTTAATTTCTTAACTGCTAAAACATCTGGTGCTTCATTAACCTAACACAGACACTAGGGGTGCTAAAAGAAAGCCAAAACTGCCTAGACTCCCTTTAAATGTGTTATCACATTATAGGTTTAAATATATTTTGTTATGAAAACAAGAAGGTCATACCTCCAATTGTAGAACACTTGGTTTGCAGTTTTGGGGTAACTGCAGTTTTTAAAGCTCACCAGTAGAGGGAGTTCCTCCCAAGGTGTGTCCTAGGTGTTATTGTTTGCTCAGAGCTCAGAACCTGTCTGCTGACAGACAACAACTCTTTTACAGCTGGGCCATAGTTGCCTGAGTAGGGATCTGTTTATAGTGGGGAGGCACCAAGATGGTTGTTGTGAATGTGGAGCATTGGAAACGTTTGGCCATGTGCTGTTGCACTGCCAGCAATATGCTGCGGAGAGGAGGATATAATTTGGCTGCTTGGGAGCTACGAGGATGTCTGTGTTTAGTCTGCAGACCCTGTTAAGCCGGGCGTACACTGTGCGACTTTTTCACTTTTTTGAGCCGATTTTCCAGTCGTGCGAGAAGCCACGACATCGGGGCGAGTTTTGCGCCGAGCGGTCGTGTAGTGTACAGGGGGTTACGAGAGGCGATTAACACCACGTGACCAGCCGCCGATCAGCAGTCGTGAGGTCGCAGGGACTTCTGGTGTGTTTAATATTTCGCTCGTCCCTCGTGAGGGTATCGCACTGTTGAAGCGGCGCTGCGAGCAGCTGCGAGCAGCTACGATCCAAAAAGTATCAGAACCGCTCACGGCGCATGCGCGCGCAATCCTGCATCAACGCCGGCCGGTCGCTCGCTATTTCCCTAATAACACACGCTGTTCGTTTTTGTTTCTACATGTTTTTTTACTCACAAAGATTGTCAAGAAAGCGTGTTTGTCGTGTTCATGTCAAATTAAACTGATCATAAAACACAGATTCACTTTCTTTATTTCGTTTTCCTCATCCAACCCCCATAAATCCCTGTGTGTCCTCCTGCAGCACTCCCGAAGGACAACAGGCAAGACAAAAAAGTCTGACGTGTTGTGTAAAAACTGCTATTTTTAGCACATTTTGGGGCCGACGTGTTGCTACCAGACGTACAGTGTGAGCAGTCAGGTCGCATGCGAGAATTGGGTCGTACAGTGTGAGCACACGACTCGTGAGATCTGCTCTGCGAGGAAGTCGTACAGTTTGAGCTGAAGCTGAACGCTGCGAGTGAAAAAGTCGCACAGTGTACGCCCGGCTTTAGAGGTGACAGAAAGGGGCAGGGAGAGGGTGTGGCTACAGTACAGAGGTTGCTGTGGCAGCGACACGCCCAAAGGGCACCCAGCCTGCCTCATCCATTGAAGAAGAAGACAACATCTCATGATTCATGCTTGTTGTCCCCTGCACCAATGCAGGTCAGTACCATGAGTGTTTTAGAATCAGCTGCACTCACAAGGTTCTCAAAACCCATTTTGTGTTGGATGTGGTAACTTTTATGTCCAGAAATATAGGTTTGAGGTCGTAAAAAGACGTTAAATGTGTGCCGCGTAATTAAGGTACATTTACTATTAGTGCGTATCGGGTAAGGATGGCGGACCTCCATGAATTTAACTTAGTTACAACATGGCTCCAGGATTAGTGTTACTTCAATAATTTTACATTAAAAGTATAACATGTTGACAAGGTTCTGTGTGTTGTTCAGACGTATCTTTATAGAAATTGCCTATTAACATAGTTGCTGTGAATGGATGATTATTATGTGGTTCTGGAGTCTTGTTTAACTGTTGAATTAGCAGGTAACACAGCATTCGATGTGCTTCATGTATGTTTTGTGTTCAGAGCTGCAAAAGAACAGAGTTGAAGGGACTTACTCTAGCCTAAAACTGAAAGTAAATAATCAGGAGATGCATTTTATTTTCCTAAAATAACCCACTGTGCAAAGACCTAGTTTGGACGTCCTACAGACGTGGTCTGGTCCGACAGACTCAATACAGACATGATCTGCACATCCATGAGACATTGACTGTTTACAGGGAATTAATTGAGATGTTAAAATTGGAATAGTTGGAAGGTTTAGGAAGAAATGAGAACTGCAAAGGCGAAACAATGTAAATGTAAAATACTATGTTGTAAATGTATGCTGACAGACAACTCATGATTCATTCTTGTTGTTCCCTCCACAAATACAGACCCTACAAAGGCCTGTAACATTATCCATTAAAATATAAAATAGATCTGAGTCTTTAGAAGTTTTGATGTAAAAAGCCAAACCAGATGAGCAGGTGGAGCAACTGTGAGCAATAAATCCAACTGACAGTGTCAGGTTTCGTCCTAAAGCAATGAGTTGATTCAGAGCAGTGTGAACAACATCTTTATCACGAGCTGGAAATGGAACTTGTGATTTAAACTGTCCCTGAAAGCAGCCATTAGTCAGTCAGAGCTGGAGACTGATCAAGGAGATGACTGTCTGCTCGCAAATCGACTAAAACGCAGAAATAAAAGGTTAGCGAGAGGAAATTCTTTGATGGAACTAGTCCTCACTCACTGTCTCACCGTGGCTCTTTGTCAGATGATAAAAGCTGTGTTCATGTCAAAAAACCATTTTCACCTCACGTAGTTCTCCTCTCACCTAAACTGCAGCTTAGCTTTTGAAACTTCAGGAAAATAGTGAGGTCACTGCTGTTAATGTGATGAAAAGGAAGAAGGGAGCTTCTGCTGCTTCAGTGGGGGGAGCAAATACGGTAGGTTAAATGTTGGAATTTATCTGCTGGATGGTATGGTTGTTCTGGAAGCAGCAACTTGGCTTCACCTAAAAAGAAGAAGGTAGTTAATCATTTCAATAACCCAGTGAGACCCTGTTACCTCTACAGGGTGCAATCCCCAGCAGCAGAGAGGTCACTCCAAAACAGCACAACTTTACTTAAAAGAGTTTTTAAAAATTCACATTAATGCAGTTTGACTTGAAAACAATATCAGCAAAAAGTGTTTCAGCTAAATCTGAGTCCCCTTTTTTCCCATATTTCCATCTCCAGAACTCAGGCATTCCAAACTAACTTCAAACATGTCTGTATGTGTTCAGAGCAGGCTGGGTCATCCTCATCACAACTTTGGTCATTTTAGTCTCTAAAGTTCTCTGTTAGTAATGGGTTCCACACTCTGCTCCTTGCGTTATGGGTCAAGACTGCAAAAGGAAACTGCAGAACCCATCCCCTAAATATTATTTGGGTCAGAATTGCAGAGGACTTGTCCAGAATCCTAGCCTGGCCTGCCAGACTTGTGCTCTGTTTAATTCTACACAGAGAACGAGTCTGGTTACTCACAGGCAGAGAGGCACATGAGGGGCAGGGCAATACCGCGCAACGCTGTAGTTTTTTAGCTGTAGTGAAAAATGGCGTCTGGTGACGGCACAAACATCTTTTTTTTTAGAAGAAAGGCTTTTAGAGCTTCTTCTTGTTGTGGTTTTAAAGAAATGTTCAAGTCATTTAGAACAGAGGAAAGAGCCTCAGCAAACTCTGCTTCAGTCTTTGTTGTTTATGAGAAACTGAGCGTTGCAGTGAGTGTGTGGCGTACGCTGCTCAGTGCTTATTGGCTTGGTTAGAATTCTCAGGGGCTGGGGTCATTTGAATAGCAGAGTTCCCAGAGTTCTGTTTGAGGTAGTGATGGGATTTATGGCTCTTTCATGGGAGCTGTTCATTAGTCGGTCGTTTACCTCAAAGAGCCGTTCGAAAGACTGGCTCTTTTGAACGAAGTGAAGTGTGTGTGTGTGTGTGTGTGTGTGTGGGGGGGGGGGGGTCAAGAGCAATGTCTTCCTGCGGTGTCCGTGAGGGCGCACGGGGTTGGTAAGCGTTCCTCCCATAGATATGTATATAAACACGTGTTTCTATGGTTCCTCCTAGTCCGCCACAGCAGTAGGTGGGATTTGAGCGGGTGAGCTTGACCGACTTTCGGGGGAGGTTTGTTAACGCTTTAAGTGCCAAAGTCGCAGAATTGCGACAAGCAGCAATGTTGGATTTAATAAAGCGACAGGAGCAGAAATGAGCCCTCATGCAGTTAATACATTACACTGCGGGGTGGCAGACACCTGTAACTTCAATCCAAGCAGCATTTGTGGGTGTTTTACTATTCAAACTTTTGGAGTATTTTGAGCTTTAACCCCACCCACCAGTCGCAGAATCGCAGGGGTTGTCAGAGCAGCCAGATCGAGTGAGAGAGAGCAAGTGGTAGAAAAAAAAAACACAATGCCGAGAGGAATGTTCAGTGCTGACGAAGCTCTTCATCTAGTACTGGCAGATTCGGATTCGAAGGAAGAATGTTTCCTTTCTGAGGATGATCTGCGGTCTTCTAGCGAGACAGAAAGCGTGGCTTCAGCGCAGAGCCACAGGGAGTCTGTCAGCGATGACGCAGTTACACAAGCAGCCCATCCAGCCCTTACCTTGTCCGATGTTCCTCGTCACCGTGTCCGGGGTCGGGCAAAGAGACATGGCGGGGGGGCTCGAGCAGCTCGTACAGGATGTGGTGGCTATGATCGGGCCGGTGAAATCTCCGCTGGTGATAGATTCAGCCCCGGGGGTGTAAACTGCGGAAAATGCAGCAGGAGGGGGAGGAACCGCGGGAAAAAAATCACTGCTAGCAGGGGGGAGGCCCAACACAGCCTCAGTGACAATAATAATGATGATGGCTGGGTTAGTTTGGGAGAAGAGGAACAGTATTCAAGTGGATCAGGCATTTTGATGAGCCAGTTGGATACTGTGGAGACAGGGATCTGTCAAATT
Organism: Nothobranchius furzeri; assembly: GCF_043380555.1. NCBI lineage: Eukaryota > Metazoa > Chordata > Actinopteri > Cyprinodontiformes > Nothobranchiidae > Nothobranchius > Nothobranchius furzeri. The sequence goes on along the minus strand of NC_091741.1, from coordinate 67,783,750 downwards.
CAGAACACATTGATTTTCTGTCAGTTTTTTTAGATGAAGAATTCTGGACCCTCATCACAACTGAAAGTAACCGATATGCTCACCAGTATTTAGAGAGGGAGGAACTGAAATCTATCTCCAGATATAATGACTGGTACAATGTAACTGTCCCAGAAATGAAAGCGTTCATTGCCATTCAGTTCTGCATGGGGCTTGTGGAAAAGCCTGAGATTGAGAATTATTGGGCTGGCTTTTGGCCAACATACACACCTGGCTTCAGCAAAGTGATGTCAAGAAACAGATTTGAGATCATCCTTTCTTTTCTCCACTTTGTAAATAATGATGAGCGTGTTGAAAGGGGTCAGCCAGGTCATGACAGACTGTTCAAGGTGCGCCCCATTATTGAGATGATAATTCCACGCTTTTCATCCATCTATGGTCTGCAGAAAGAGCTGTCCTTGGATGAAATGACCATCGCATTCAAGGGAAGGTCTACCTTGAGGCTGTACATCTCCAAAAAAAACAGACAAATATGGCTTCAAAACATTTGTTCTGAGTGAGGCCAGCTCGGGTAATATTTTGCAGTGGTCCCACTACACTGGACAAAGTGGAAATGATGATGAAAATGTAGGTGCCACACATTACATTGTTCATCAGCTGCTGGCCCCATATACAGGGAAAGGGCATGAGGTGTATATGGACAGCTATTATACTTCACCAGCCATAGCTCGTGAGCTGGCAGCTAACGAAATTGGTCTGTGTGGCAATGTAAACTGCAACAGGAGAGGGATGCCAAGCGGCCTGAAACTAGCCCAGTTGCCATTGAGAAGGGGAGATGTTCCCGTGTTCATGCGAAATGATAAGCTGCTGGCATGTGCATGGCATGACACAAAGCGTCTCACTCTGCTGTCCACCATTCATGGCAACACATGCACAAAAAAACACCCGCACAAGGGAAAATGTGACTCGGTTTCTAGAAATAGAGAAACCAGTGTGTGCTGACAGCTACAACTCATTTATGGGAGGAGTAGACAGGGCTGATCAGCGAATGGAAATGTACCTCTTTCCACACCACTCAAGAAAATGGTACAACCGCATTTGCAATGCTCTTCTTAGCATTTGTGTGGTGAATGCCCACATTCTTTACACCAGGAGTGTTCCTGGTCCACACAAATCCCTGAAGGTCCTTCCTTTCTTGAAGGCTACTCTAGGAAGGAAAACAAAAAAGGAGGAAGACCTTCAATGCAGCTGGGAGAAGTGCAACAGAGGCTCACTGAACGACACTGGCTACGCAATGCAGACGATCGTCCAGACTGTGCTGTGTGCTCAGATCGCACCAGCCCAACAGGCTGTCGCCAGACAGTTTCGGTGCAGTCAGTGTGGAGTGGGTTTGTGTGCCGTACCTTGCCACGAAAGGTACCACACACTGAAAAACTACAAGCAATGTCATCTTGATCAACAAAAAAAAACAATGTAATTTTGATGAATAAAAAAAAGCAATGTCATCTTGATACTCAAGAAAACGTAAAAAATATATATATATATTTTTTTTTAAACTGTTCAGATCGCTTCCTTTAGTTCTAATTGTTCATCAAAATGTTTTATCTATCTATCTATCTATCTATCTATCTATCTATCTATCTATCTATCTATCTATCTATCTATCTATCTATCTATCTATCTATCTATCTATCTATCTATCTATCATCTATCTATCATCTATCTATCTATCTATCATCTATCTACCTATCTATCTATCTATCTTTCTACCTATCTATCATCTATCTATCTATCTATCTATCTATCTATCTATCTATCTATCTATCTATCTATATCTATCTATCTATCTATCTATCTATATCTATATATCTTCTATCTATCTATCTATATATCTTCTATCTATCTATCTATATATCTTCTATCTATCTATCTATCTATCTATCTATCTATCTATCTATCTATCTATCTATCTATCTATCTATCTATCTATCTATCTATCTATCTATCTATCTATCTATCATCTATCTATCTATCTATCATCTATCTATCTATCTATCTATCTATCTATCTATCTATCTATCTATCATCTATCTATCTATCTATCTATCTATCTATCATCTATCTATCTATCTATCTATCTATCTATCTATCTATCTATCTATCTATCTATCTATCTATCTATCTATCTATCTATCTATCTCTCTCTCTCTCTCTCTCTCTCTCTCTCTCTCTCTATATATATATATATATATATATATATATATATATATATATATATATATATATATATGCCCCTTCTGAGCAACACATGTATGATCGGGGATACACAGCATAGCTCCAGAAGGATCTCCTTCAGGAATCAGATCAATGTGCTCAAGGAGGACGCGTTACCTCCTGAGTGCATGCTCTGCCGAATCATCCAATAGCACAAGATCAGCCATGCTACTATGTCAGATTCATGTTGGTCACATGTGTCTATTATAGGTTTTAGCACCGATTATGTGACACAGCTGTTTTTCCACCAAAATAATGATTTAATGGGTAAAAAAATGTGTGGTTGGGGAACACGTGTGAATGATTGAGACTTTCAGTATTCAGGTTCCTTTGATCTACCATGAAATGCTGTTGGTATGCATGGTCTAAGGTTTTCTTATCCGTAGGAACATATTTATGTATAAAAACAAAATTAGCAATACCACACAATGCATAAATTAGTTCATACGCAGTCAATACACACAGATCTGTGTGTACGTGCGGTTGATTAGACTGTGATTAAATATCTATAAAGAAAAAGAAAAGAGAAAGGTGGGTAAAAATATTTGAAAAACAAAGACAAATGCCTGCCCTTTAACTGGCCATTATATTTCTGTGAATCTTATTGCAGACAGAAAAGTGTTTTCTCAAAAGATAAAAACTCCTTTCTGAATGCTGCTTCTCTAACAAAAGTATTGACAGTGAGTCACACTCCTGCTCTCCCTTTATCTGCCAGCCTTGTGTTGCACTTGATTCTTTTTGTCCTGCTGTCTGGAAAAAACAGAAACACAAACTGAATGAGGAAATGAAATGTTCACTCTAGCAGCACATAGCCACACGGTCCTCCAGCCTCCATCTCGCTGAAGATACTGGGAGGTTCCAACAAGCACCCGGCTCACTCTTCACACACACTCACACATACAAAAACACACACTTGAGTGTAAAAGAAGTCAAACACGCCACACAGTTGAAGAGTTGAGCTGTCTGAGTGGGAGGTGAGTCAACGCTCTAACTTCACCCCTAAGAAGAAGCTGCAGATAGCCTGAAAAGGTCAGAAAATCTTGAGACAACAAAAAAAGCCTTGACCTGACAAATATCTAGTGTTTAAACATGTGTTTGACTAATACTGCCTCATATATAGGTAATAAAGATGAATTTTCACTGCTAAAACAATGAAAAAGGCAAATTCATCTAGTAATTTCACCGAATGACAAAGTTTTTGTCAAACGTTGAACTAAAACGTGACCATTTAGTTTAAATAAATGCATCAACCCAGACACCTTGTCATGAACTCCTCCTCTTAACCTCCTCTGCGGGCCGGGCTGGCGCTGCACTCCAGTTCCCAGCATGCCTGTCACCGACGCTTCCCGGTGACGTCATCCCGCTGAGCCTATTTAAGGACCTGTCACAGCGGAGCCGGCACTCAGTCATCATCTAACGATAGACGCCAAGCCATTCTAAGACCTAAGACACTAACTCTACAAACCATACGGGAAGAGAACTTCCCACGCTGCCACATATCAGTCTCCATCCACCACTCTCTCCGCGCCTGGGTCTCATAACCACTCCAGCTCAGCCCACCGAACCTGACAGGATGACTGAGTCCCGAGTAGACCCAGCGGAGATCGCACAGCTGCGAGCTGAGGTAGCGCAGCTGCTCAGCCGAGTAGAACGCCAGGAGGCGGACAACGCCCAACTCCGTGTGGAGAACAATCAGCTGCGTGCTGTTACTGATCGCCTCGCATCCAAACTCGATTCCGTCACCGAACTGGTAGTCCAACTCTCCTCAGCCCTCCAACGACAGTCATCTGCCACTCCTAACGTGGTGGAGCCGTATCTAAGTCTCCCAGAGAAATGGGATGGGATTAACGGATCCCCGGAGAGCATGTTGGCCGTTCTGTCAATGACTTTTGAGTGTCAGCCGGCACGCTACCCGACTTCCTGCTCTCGCGTGGCTCTGTTAACCTCCCTGCTGACTGGGCGAGCCGGTGAATGGGCGGCTGCTCTGTACCATCAGAAGTCCCCAGTCTGCAACGACTATGAAGCCTTCGTGAAAGAACTGAAGAAGGCATTCGTTCATCCCAGCAGCGAGGTCGCAGATGAGACACGCCTGCTCCAGCTTCGACAAGGCTCTCAGACCGTGGCCGAATTCACCTCACGCTTCCGGACCACCGCTGCCCGTCTAACCTGGGGTGATGCCGCGGTGAAGGCTGTGTACTTGGAGGGATTGTCACCCCGCATCCGTGAGGGCATGATTGGTCACGAGGCTCCAACCACCCTGGACCAGGCGGTGGACCTGGCTCTCCAGCTGGACCGCTGCCTCCTCACCAGACCAGGAGTGAGGGCGGTTCCCGTACAATCCCGAACTTTCCCCCGCCGTCAGGAGAACCAACCCATGGAGGAACCCATGCAACTGGGTCATTTGCCCCCCGAGGAACGGGCGCGCCGTTTTCAGGAGGGACGATGCGCCTATTGTGGGGCTCTGGGTCATCCCCGTGCAACATGCCCCATACGCCCGGGAAACGGTCTCTCCGGGTCGGTGTAGGAGCTGCCTCACTCAGAGTTTCCACTCATGCAGCTCCTCATCACACCACCCTCTCGGTCTCCTTCCAGCTGAGCCAAGGACCGGTCCCCCTGGTGGCCCTCCTCGACACCGGAGCTGCAGAAAGCTTTATCGATCAGGGGTTGGTCAACCGGCTCAAGATTCCACTCACCCTCCTCGATCATCCCGTTCCCGTCACCTCAGTGGACGGGCGCCCTCTCATGCCATATCCGATCACGCACCGAACCCAGAACCTCCGGATGACCATTGGAGAACACGTAGAGACCCTTCATTTCTTGGTCATTCACGCCCCTACGACTCCTCTCATTCTGGGTCATTCCTGGTTCCGCCTCCACGACCCTCACATCTCCTGGTCCACCAGTAAAGTCATGGCATGGGGTGTTAACTGTCGCCTTCATCATCCGTCTCCAGGATCACAGCCTAGGGAGACACCACCCAAGGATGTGGATTTAACACTCCTTCCAGGATCACAGCCTAGGGAGACACCACCCAAGGACGTGGATTTAACACTCCTTCCACCCCAATACCACGATCTGGCTCGGGTCTTTGCAAAGGAGCCTACCACCAAGCTGCCTCCTCATCGCCCCTACGATCTGGAGATCAGGCTTCAGCCCGGAACCACCCCGCCTCGGGGTCGGCTGTTCTCGCTCTCCCCGGCAGAGACCCAGGCGATGGACGCTTACATCAATGAGGCTCTCCAGAAGGGGTTTATCCGACATTCCACGTCTCCTGGGGCGGCAGGGTTCTTCTTTGTGAAGAAGAAGGAAGGTGACCTCCGGCCCTGTATAGACTATCGTGGATTGAATAAAATCACCATCAGGGACCGCCATCCTCTTCCCTTAATGAGCACGGCTCTGGACGCCACTGCCCAAGCCACACTGTTTACCAAGCTGGACCTCCGCAGTGCATACAACCTCATCCGCATAAAGGAAGGAGAGGAGTGGAAAACCGCTTTCATTACACCCACTGGACATTATGAGTACCTGGTCATGCCCTTCGGCCTCTGCAACAGCCCTGCCGTTTTCCAGCGTTTCATCACTGATGTCCTCCGTGACATGCTGGGTCGTTGGGTTTTTGTTTATTTGGACGACATCCTCATCTACTCCCGCACGGCCGAGGAACACACCCAGCATGTTCGAGCCGTTCTGTCACGCCTCCTGGAGCACGACTTATTCTGTAAACTGGAGAAGTGTGCTTTTCACCAGGAGTCCACCTCGTTTCTGGGATTCATCATCTCCTCCCAGGGCCTGCGCATGGACCCACAGAAGGTTCAGGCGGTCGCGCAGTGGCCACTACCCAAGACCCTGAAGCAGTTGCAGAGTTTCCTGGGGTTCTGCAACTTCTACCGCCGGTTTATCCGCAACTTCAGCGCCCTGGCGTCACCATTAACTTCCCTGACGAAAACAACCAATCAGCCTCGCCCTTTCCGCCTCTCCCCGGCGGCTGTTGCTGCCTTCCATGAGCTGGTCCGCCGCTTTGTAAGCGAGCCCATCCTCCTCCACCCGGACCTAACCCGGCCTTTCGTTGTGGAGGTGGACGCCTCTGAGACGGGCGCGGGAGCCGTACTGTCACAACGTGGCCAGGACTCCAAACTCCATCCCTGCGCATTCTTTTCCCGGAAGTTCTCTCCTACCCAGCAGAACTATGGGGTCGGGGACCGGGAATTGTTGGCGATAAAGTGGGCCCTGGAGGAGTGGCGACAGTGGCTCCTGGGTACCCCCACTCCTTTTCTAATCTGGACTGATCATCAGAACCTCATCCATATTCAGACCGCTCGCCAACTCAACCCTCGTCAGGCCCGGTGGGCCCTCTTTTTCGAACCTTATAACTTTCACATCGCCTACCGCCCCGGCTCAAAGAACCTCAAGGCGGACGCCCTGTCCCGTCAACACACCCAGGATCCAAGGCCTCCTGAACCGAGGTCCATCCTCCCGACCGAACGGTTCTTGGCCGCCCTGCAATGGCCCCTGGAAGCCTCCATCCGGGCGGCTCTCCCGGCGGACCCGGCGCCCCCAGAGACGCCTCCTAACCGCCTTTACGTTCCGGCCGTGTGTCGACAGGAGGCCTTGAGGTGGGGGCATAGTTCACGGCTCGCGGGACACCAAGGCCAGGCTCGTACCTTCCAGTTCCTCCGCCGGGCCCTGTGGTGGCCCTCTATGAGAAAGGACGTGCGTGAATACACTGCTGCATGTGACACTTGCGCCTGGTCTAAGTCCACCACCCAACCTGGAGCCGGGGAATTGCAACCGCTCCCTGTGCCTAAAAGGCCGTGGTCGCACATAGGTGTGGACTTTGTCACGGGGCTTCCCGTTGCCGACCACCTGGACACCATCCTCACCATCACCGACCGCTTTTCGAAGGCTGTGCATTTAGTGGCTATGGCAGGGCTCCCCACGGCTAAGAAGACGGCGGAGCTCCTCCTCGATCATGTGGTGAGGCTCCACGGATTCCCCCAGGACGTGGTGTCTGACAGAGGGCCTCAGTTCATCTCACGTTTCTGGAAGGCTTTCTGTCGGTTGGTGGGCGCTTCCGCCAGTCTGTCGTCAGGCTATCATCCCCAGACTAATGGTCAGACGGAGAGAGCAAACCAGCAGCTTGGGCGTTACTTACGTTGCTTCGCCTCGTCTCAACCGTCCACCTGGCCTCGTTACCTCCTATGGGCGGAGCTCTCTCACAACCTCCAGACGTCCTCCGCCACGGGTCTATCGCCCTTCGAGACCTGCTACGGATACCAGCCCCCTCTTTTTGACCATCAGGTGCCGGAGGTGGAGGTTCCGGCGGCTCAGGATATGGTCCGCCGCTGCCATCTCGGTTGGATCAGGGCTCGCGCCGCCATCACCCGGGCTAATACGGAGTACTCCCGACAACACCGCCGTCGCCACCGGCCCGGCCCTGTGTTCCAGCCTGGTGACCGGGTTTGGCTCTCTACCGCAAACCTCCGGTTTCCGGCTGGTTCCAGGAAGCTGTCGCCTTGCTTTTTGGGGCCCTTCCCAGTCCGAGATGTCCTCGGTCCGGTCGCTTACCGGCTGCGCCTCCCTTCCACTCTTAAGGTGCACCCGGTATTCCACGTCTCACAGCTCAAGCCGGTGGTATCTTCTCCTCTCCATCCGCCTCCGGCCCGGGTGCCGACGCCCCGAGATGTCGATGGGGACCCCGTCTACACCGTCTGCAAGATTCTGGATGCCCGCCGCCGGGGCCGTGGATGGCAGTATTTGGTGGACTGGCAGGGTTACGGTCCGGAGGAACGTAGCTGGTGAGCCTGCCCGCTTGTTTCTGGATCCTTCCCTGTTGGCTGATTTCTGGTCTCGTCGCCCTGGGCCTTCTGGAGCCGTCCCTCGCGGGGGGGGGGGGGGGGGGGTTCCTGTCATGAACTCCTCCTCTTAACCTCCTCTGCGGGCCGGGCTGGCGCTGCACTCCAGTTCCCAGCATGCCTGTCACCGACGCTTCCCGGTGACGTCATCCCGCTGAGCCTATTTAAGGACCTGTCACAGCGGAGCCGGCACTCAGTCATCATCTAACGATAGACGCCAAGCCATTCTAAGACCTAAGACACTAACTCTACAAACCATACGGGAAGAGAACTTCCCACGCTGCCACATATCAGTCTCCATCCACCACTCTCTCCGCGCCTGGGTCTCATAACCACTCCAGCTCAGCCCACCGAACCTGACACACCTGTGGTGAAGAGAAATAAAACCCCTGATCTCCATGCAACATAATCTCCCTGTAGTGAACTGTTATTCTGGATTTTTGCTGTTCAGTATTTACATAAATGTTCACAGCCTTAGTGAGTGATGTAAAATAAAAAGGCTCTACCCCAAAAGTTTTTTTAACACAAACTTAAATGAGTTGTGTTGTTTATAAGCCACATCTACTTTTAGAACATTGTTTTAACACTCACATTGAACGCTAACAGGTTTGAGCAGCAGCCATGGTTTCGGGTGTCATTGAGTTTGTTTACGAATTCATCAAACAAACGAACAGTTGTGATAAACCAGGATTTCTGGGTGAAATCAGACTCACATGGTGGGTATCAGAATAGAGACTGGTTTCTCTCCTCAGGCATGCATGTGAAAACTAAACTGTTCACACATGACCTTACACTAAATAAATACCATAAACTGCCTGATTCAAGAACACTGTCGCAGATAAGAACAGAAGCAGTGAGAACAGTGAGATGAACATGACCATGTGAACAAAACTGAGATGATTTATAGATGTTAAAATTTGTGAGTGTGCAGGTCCGCTTATTAAAATCCATCGAGATAGATACTCAGTTCTTCAGCTAATCATGGAGTTAGCAGTCTGATTCTTTGCTCAGCGTTTAAGGAAATAGTCTCTTCCTGACAACCACAACGCCAGCTGATACCACTTCATACCTCTAGGTGGCCTCCTCCCTATCAGAGATCAATGGTTGTATCATTAGTAAACTTGCTGATTGAAGTGTTGACATAACCACGAATCAAGCTGTTGGCTCTCCAAAACACCAACGCAGCCTGGATTGGGACCCTTAACTTGAGCGAAGAGCAGAAAAAAGATGCATGGATCCAAAGGTAAAGTGAAATTCAAAGGTGTTGAGGAGAAGGGATTCCTGTATTAATCAATTGTGTTGCAACATACGATGGTGACAGAGGAGTTAGGTTAGGGGTCGGCAACCTGTTCCCATCAAAGAGCAATTATAACCCGTTTCCCACAGTAAAGAAAACACTGGGAGCCACAGCAGCCGCGGCATTGTGGGCGGGGCCTACCCTCAGACAGCAGAGCGCTGCTCAAAACAGGTGACAGCAGCCAGTACCGGCCGCTCGTGTACGTCAAAGTTATCTTTCATTAGACGATAATCAATAAAACGATTTATATAAAATAGATCCAGAAGTTGTAGCCCGTCTCTGACTACAATGTTTTGATATTTTTCACCCTGTTGATGGTTTTACTGAGCAGGTGCCACTTTTGTCATATGTTTCTTTTTAAAACATGTTTAGACTGTTCAGAATACAAATCCAGGCTCTGTCTCGTTTGATTGTTGTAATTAAACTTTGTAGGTGGGGAAGGTCAGAAAAGGATCCGACCAATTTGTTTTTCCCTCATTTACAGTGACGGAGATAACGGCGCAGTGCGCCTGGCTCTGGTGTTAATGAAGTTAAATTATATCTCTTTGCAACAATTTTCACAAGAAAACAGAACAGTTAAAAGCAGGGCTTGTGTTGTGTTGACCGGATAGTTCCTGTATTTGCCCGTTTATTTTGACGGAGAAAGAATAGAAAGAATTATCCCGACGCATGCAGACGAACTGACATTTTATTCTACACACATCGCAGATGTAGCTAAATCATTCAAGAAAAGATTCCTATCCAAACATCTGAGATGGACACTGCTCAGCGCAGCTCGCTGTCAGCACGTACGTACTGTCCACAGCGAGCTGAAGATGTGGAGAGTGGCTTGGAGCGCGCCACAGAACCAGAGCGCATGCAGGAAGATTCGTCCGACTGAAGCGAGACTTTTCACTTAGAAAATGTTCCCTGATTATGAAACTCTGGCTGAATAGTGCTTGTTCCTGTCTCCAATGTGTCGACGCATCCAGGAGCCGTCTGAGGAGAAGCCCAGAATCTCACGTCCTCTTCAGCTCAGGAAGCACCTATGATTACGCACAAGCGTGACGCGTCAACCCGGTCTCACAGTAAGACCGGGTTGGAACTGTTCAGGTTTACGCAGACAATCTTTACATTTAGAATTGGCATAAAAATGTAAAATTAATGCAGTAAAATATAAAGCATTTTATTTAAATATCCATTCATTATTTTACAAGCACAGAGAGCCACATCAGATGGATGGAAGAGCCGCATGTGGCTCCAGAGCCGCGGGTTGCCGACCCCCGAGTTAGGTGTTCACCCTGTAACTGGTGGGTTGCAGAATCAAGTCCCCCTCAGTCTGTCAGTGTTATTGTGTCCTTGGGCAAGACATTTCACCTGTGTCAGTGTCTTCACAGCAATCTTCATACTAAGCAAGCATGTAGCAACTTTTAACAGGAAGAAACATCCAGAGGATCCTGGCTCAGTATAAGCAAACATCCGCCACAACTCACTGGGGATTGAGAAGACAGAGCAGACACATGCATACACACACACAAACATACACACACACACTGTTATAGACGATGGATTCCCAGGTCCTCCAGCAGGCTGGGCCTCCACTCAGCCTGCTTTCAGTGCCCCAGTTGCCAGTCATCAGGTGATGAGTACTGATGACTTCCAGCTTCCGTGGGTATATTAAATTAATAGAGTATTTTCTTTCCTCACTGAGGCCTTTTTGCCACAGGTGTTTAGAGTGTTTCCCCATGTCGTTGTGCACTTTTGTTTAAGTATAGGTAGAACTGTAATTTTGAGTATTTGTTTTTTACCTTTGTTAATAAAACCACCTTTGGATTTAATCACACATTTTTACTCCAGTTCTTATGTTACCCCTCCCTTCACAATCGTCCAACACCACCAGGGTTGTAACACACACACACACACACAAACACACACACACGCATGTGTGCGTACACACACACACACACATACTTGTATTTATATGTTTTTGTTGTCCTCCATTGACTTCCAATAATTTTAGTAACTCCACTATGCCAATTCCATACCCTGACCATAACCAATGGCATTTTATTCCTAACCCTAACCTAAACTAAAAGTCAATTCATACAATATCGCTAAAACACATTTTAGGTTGCTCCACATTGTGTGGACAAGCAAAATCTTTTGCAAAATGTCCACACAATACAGGTTAAAGTTTAAATGTGTCCACTTAAACCTATAAAGACAAGTGCGCACACACACACACACACACACACACACACACACACACACACACCTTTAACATATATACCAAGTAGTGTTTTTTTTTTTGGCTACACTGATTTCTTCGTAGATATTCTATTTAGTAAGAGATAAGCTTTGTTGTCTTAATCTTAGTGAATCTACAATTAATTCAACAGGTGAACTATTAGTAGCACATTCCATGTTAAGGAAGGTAAAATGTTATCAGGAGAGGGAGGATGTTAAGTGGTTAGCAGCTGTGTGCCAGCTGATGGCCCCTCCATGACATTTTCTTCTTCAGAGCTTCGATCCAGATGTCAGATCCCTATTCCCATCCTAATGTCAGCTTTAAAAGTTTAGTTTTAATTTCTTTTCTTGCTATCTGTTAAAGTGTTTCTACATTACAACTTTATCAATGTAAAAACATTTGCTTGTAAAAAAAGCAACCAACACGTTTCTTGTGTGGGGCAGAGGGTTAAATTACAGGTTGGTATTTTTACCTTTCACAAAACATCCAAACACTTTAGAAAATGTGTTAACATTTGTATTCTAAGAATAAACCACTGATTGCAAGAATTTGTTCTTTTTTTCCCAAAATTGAGTGGATTATAATGTTACTAATAATGTTACTAACATGTTTTATAAATATTATTATATCAGAAATTGGGCATTTGTGGCTTTAAAACGATCACAGGAGAAGTCTGGGGAAGCAGATAATTCAAATTACTCTGATCTAAATTAAGGGTTTTTTTAGCAAAGAAGAAAAATGGAAAAAGCAGAAAATATGTCTTACAATGTTTTTTTAAATAAAAACCATGAAAATATAATGAACTGATAAATGTAGAGGATTATTTTCACCTTTATTTTTATTAAATAAAATTGTCATTGTGTCATTTGTATAATTCAGAGTGTGGTGGTCTGATAACAAACTAGGGATGAATAATCTAAAGAAACCCTGCTGAGCCTCTTCAGTGTGAAGCCTTTTGGATCATCACACCATCGCCTTTATTTAAACCATGTGTTAAAGTCATGCTCATTGTGAGGATTTTTTTTTATTTCCCTTAGCAGATGGTGGTGCTTTTAACAGCCCATATGGTCCTCCGTAGCTGTTTTTAATCTGTGAATATGTGTCGTACTGGTGGTTAAACTTGTGTGTTTGGTATTCGTCTGTAAAATCTGAGGATGCTTTTGATTGGAGAACTCCAGCTGAAACACCTGTTGGGGACAGAAAAAAGTTAGAACGGCTTTGTGGCTAGTTGCTTGCTCTGTGGATTTTAGGATTTAATCAACTGATTGAGTCTTTACAAGTTATCAGTATGACTCAAGATAAAATGCTGTTTAGGTCATTAGTATTACTATTTTATTTTATTTTTTGTTATTTGTTTTGTAGCTTCTCAGATTACCTTCCTCTGCTGAATTATGTTCTCTTTCACAGTGATTTTCAATATAGTGAAAAGAAGGCAGTCGCATCACTGCGCAAAGACCACACCATCACTATATTGCCAGCTGATAAGGGAAGGTGCACCGTGGTCCTAAACACAACGGATTACCATGCAAAGATCACTACTCTCCTCAGTGACAACAACACCTATGAAGCCTTAAAGCCAGACCCCACAAGCAGCTACAAAAAGAAAGTTATAGCTTGCCTTCAAGGCCTTGAAAGGGACAAAACCATCAACCGCCTGACATATCACCGCCTTTATCCAGGAGATGCCATACCCTGCATCTACGGACTTCCCAAGATCCACAAGGAAGGTATCCCTCTCAGACCCATTGTCAGTAGCATAAATTCAGTCACCTACAACATCGCGAAACACCTTGCTACTATCCTTGCACCTCTGGTGGGGAACACCCCACACCACATCAAGAACTCCACTGACTTCACTGACAAGGTCCAGAAACTTACCCCGGATCCAGATGAAACCATGGTGTCCTTTGACGTAGTCTCCCTTTTCACTTGCATACCCACTACGGAGGCAGTGGAGACTGTCAGAAAACGACTACGAGAAGACAGCACCTTGGAGGACAGGACCAACTTCACAACCGATCAGATTTGCACACTGTTAGACCTCTGCCTCACCACTATATATTTCAAATACAATGAAGGTTTCTACAGACAAAAACATGGCTGTGCCATGGGCTCCCCCGTGTCACCTATGTAGCCAACCTTTACATGGAGGAAGTGGAAAGAAAGTCTCTTGGCTCTTTTAAAGGGAGAGCACCCAGCCACTGGTACAGATATGTGGATGACACCTGGGTCAAAATCAAAACACAAGAAGTGGAATCCTTCACTACGCACATCAACGCCGTGGACAAAAACATCAAGTTTCCAGGGAAAACATAAAGGACAACTGCTTGCCTTTCCTGGACTGCGCTGTGCACTTTGAAGAAAATAGCAACCTCAACATTGAAGTGTACCGGAAGCCCACACAGACGGACCAGTACCTCCTCTTCGACTCACATCACCCTCTGGAACACAAACTTGGAGTAATCAAGACCTTACACCACCGGGCAGAACATGTTCCCTCTAAGCCGGAAGGGAAAAAGAAGGAACACACACTTATAAAGGAATCACTTAAAACATGTGGCTATCCTAATTGGGAGTTTATAAAGTCAGCAAAGATGCAGAGAAAAGAAGACCAGACACCAGCGAGGGAGGATAAGAAAGACAGACGCAACAACCTTGTCATCCCCTATGTAGCCGGTGTATCAGAGAAACTCAGGAGGGTTTTCTCCAAACACAACATACCAGTGTACTTCAGGCCCAGCAACACACTCAGACAGAAACTGGTTCACCCGAAAGACAAAACTCCTAAACACAAACTGAACAATGTGGTGTATGCTGTACAGTGCAGCGAGGAATGCCCAGACCTCTACATTGGATAAACCAAACAGCCACTTCACAAGTGCATGGCACAACATAGAAGAGCCACCTCCACGGGACAGGACTCAGCAGTTCATTTGCATCTAAAGGACAAAGGTCACTCTTTCGAGGATGCCAACGTTCACATTTTGGACAGAGGACAGATGGTTTGAAAGAGGAGTAAAGGAAGCCATTTATGTCCACTGTGAGCAACCATCTTTGAACAGAGGCGGTGGTTTACAACACCAACTGTCTGTCATCTATAATCCAGTTTTGAGATCCCTTCCCAGATGCCTCAACACCCACGCATATCCTGGGCCATCCGACCTCAGGAATTCACATGATAGGGTGGGGCCAGGTTTCACAATGAGCTCACCCGAAACTCAGGCTGAACAGGACCCACACCCACCCTCACACCTTGGCTCATGTGTTTATGTAGAAGATCATCAGGGGGTCTTTTGTTCCCTCTTCGGGGGGAAACTCCCACTGGGTTTAAATCTGGGACTCTCCACCATTTGACCTTAGAACTGAAGAAGCCTCTCGGATGAGAGGTGAAACGTCTTCAAGCAACTCAAAGAAGTCCAGACGCTTTTCTTTCAAAGCTCATTAGACGACTTTTGCAAGTAAAACTTATGGTTCTCTTTATAATACAGACAGCCCTCAAAAAGGCCTCAAAAAGCAGGAGTTTGCCCACATTTAATGTGTAAAGCATTAAATGAGCATTCTGTATTTGATTGCTTATTTTCACAGATTCACACACAGATTAAGAAAACTCTCCAGTCCAAAGAAAGAGAATGCTTAATTAAACAAATTTAACAAAAAATAGTACATTTGTGAAAATGTCAGACAACAACTTTAAGATTTTTTTTCAGACTACATGTAATAAAACATGTGTGAACACAACTTTAAAGTCAAATTTGAGCAGAAATCTGTCACCAGACTTCCCCCCTCATGCTGTTTCTGAGCTCATTAACTGCTAGCCTTTCGTTGTGCTGACATCCATCACAGTGATAAAATATGACAGTAGAAGCAAAACCTCAGATCCAAATCAGGTCCAGAGTGACTTTTAGAGATCCATTAAGCAGCTCACTGCAGACACACTGCTGATTAAAGAGGATATCCATAAATCCTGGAAAATTAAAAAGGCTGGCTTTTTTGTTCCTGCTGTAGAAGCTGTAAAACCATGTTAATGTCCAATCTCAACAAAGCATATGTGAGCTGTAAAAAGTGCTCATAGCTCTGGGCAAAGCTAAAAGAGCCCAAATCTTCTCTAAAAAAGTCGGATGTAACAGCACATCTCACTGGCCATCATGTCTGTACCGTAGAGAGGACAGAGCCGCCTGTGAGTTGAGAAGCTTTTTGAGAAGTTTGAGCCGCCAGACGGGTCAAACGCCCCCATCGTCACAATAAAAGGTTGGCGTACATCTCTGCACCACTGCTGCTGCTCTGCCAGCTGATCAATACTGATCTGAAAGTGATGAATGAGAGCTCAATAGACTCCATCTTCTATCCTCCACCCAGCAGAACGGAGAGCTTCTTATCTCTCTATCAGGGGATGGTTTTTAGTTGAAATAGAAGGGTCACATAGATAAATCAGATAATCATTGGGTTTTACAATGAAATGATGTCACTGTGTTTCACATCATATTTCATGTACGTCTAGGGAGGCTTCAGAGGCCAAGAACACACACCCAAGCAAAGCTTAGATTCAGAAAAATACATGTTTTCCTTTGAAACATACCCGAGAGAAAAGATTTCAGATAAATCAATTGAGATAAATGGCTCTATTGTCACTACATACACATACAGTGAATGAAAGCAACACATCCTGCAGTGCAACATTATGTAAATAAAACAGAATTGTAAATTATAGCATGAATTGTGGAAAAACGTAATGGTAGAGAAATAATACAATGCCTAAGCTGGTGGGCATTGGTGTACAGTTCCAACGTGCGTGAATATGATAGGAGGGAATATATGAGGTTCATATGTAGAGAGATTCATAACATTGCAAAACATTGCACAGTCATGTTGTGGGCCTTATTACCTGTGGGCAGGTGAGAAGTCATAATTTGTCACCAATTGTTGCAAACTAGCGAGATACTCGATTTAGCTTCTGTGAGTCAGAAAGTGTGAGCGTTGTGCTACTTTGGGAGGGAGTGTGGGAGGGAGTGACCACTAATGAACCTGAAGAGATTAGAGACTGTGACATTCCAGGAATAAAACAAATCTATTAACCCTCTCAGGCTCAACATAAGTTTTGATAAAAGGACGAACAACTAAGTCCTTCAGGGGTACTTCTGAGTTAAAAAATGCTCATGCAATATGTATGTGGAGTAACCAGGAAGGTAGGTTTTAACGTTGCAGATCTGCAACACCTGCCTTCAGAGGGTTTATAAATCTGGATGAACTGCAAACAATGAAGAGATCATGTGAGTAACCTGACAGATGCATGAAAGTCACAAAAATGTCAATTCAATGGCAATTTAAGCAAAAGTGTCTCAGACACATGTAACAAACCATCACATTTTAGTCACGTTCAGAGTTCTAGCAATAGAAAAGCTGCTTAAGACATTAAGAACCCAAGATTCCGAGAGATCATAGGAACTCATTCATTGATGCTGATTCTGATCTGCTGGTAAATTCATGTTGTCATGAGAATAAAATATCCTCTTATCACCTGTTACTGAATCCCCTGGGTTTAGCTGCCTTTTATTTTAAGCCTCTAAAACATGACTTTTTCTTGGATCGTTAGTGTTTTACTGATATTTTATGTGAGAACTGAAACCAGTTTCATCATGTTGCCCTCCATCCTTTTAACTTCATTTGAAATGAACTATAGATGTTTTCCCCCCTTTTTTGTTCACGTCCATCCACTTGTAACTCACTTAGAGGCCATTAGTGACCTTTGTGTTTCATGCGGAGATGATGGACCTTCATAAACACCCAGAGGACCCAAATGAAAGTGGAAAACACTGATGTATGTTTAATAAAAGAACAGAGGTAAAGTTCAGCCCAGGCCTCACAATAAGCACCAGTTGTTTGTTCCAGTCTCAACCCTCCAGTTGCATTTGCTTCCCTCCACCCACTCAGCAGCTCATAATGATAAAGGCTATGAATTGAAGCCATAAATTACCTCCTAACACTGAGCAGCGTAATGATTAATCACTCCACAAAGTCTCCACTGAGGACACACAAAGACACGTCTCCTGGTGCCAGGCAGCTCTTCTATGCTCACCGCTGATGATTTACAGCGCGTCCGGGCGGCTGCATTCAGCCCGACTGTCAGACGCTGAATCAGAAAACGCAGAGGAGATGCCAAACTGACAAAAACTCTGCCACACCTGTGAAAAGTTGCAATGAGGACACGTCTCAATGATGACGACGGCGCTCTCTCCTGCTTCTTTCAGGTGCAATAATGGCCATCCAGTCAGTGACGCGTGCCATAAATCAAAGCGACTGGCTGTTTGTTTTTCCGCCGGGGGTGGGGGAGGTCTGAAACAGCAGTATCTGTCCCAGCCAGCTGTTCCCTCGCAAACCTCTGCTAATCTAAGCTTCACAACTTAAAATTTTAAATCTTTTTCTTTTTTTTTTTTTGCTCTTTTTATTGTTTTCGTCACTCTCAGTTTTGGGTTCAACTCACATCAGTGCTTTGCTGATTTGGTGTCTTCATAAGCTAGATTCTTCTCTGGGATGTTGATGCTGGCAGCCAGTTGGAGAAACAAACTTAAATAAACATGTGCAAGTTTGGAGTTGTAATCACATTAATTTGGTAGGTATAAAACTTAGCAATTTCAAAAAAAAAAAAAAAAAAAAAACAAAGAAAGAAAGAAAGAAAGAAAGCACCTGCAACATGTATGCAAATTCATCAGTGAATCATTCATTATTTTCATTTTTAACTGAAAATCAGAAGTAAAGAAAGACTGATTGTTTTTGTTAATTGTGTTTTACAAAAAAAATATTGTTTTCAAAACTGTCAATTTTTGAGTCAGATTAAAATGATAAAATGGAAAAACAAGCATAAGGGACCATATTTGATTTTAACCCTTTGATGCATAATGGTCAGTACAGTGGACAGGTACTCAAAATTGTTATTTTTATGTTTTTTTGTTATTATGTTTTTGCTATTAAGCACAGCTGTTGAAGACTTTATTGCATTTGAGCCCCTTCATTTGGACTTAGTAAGCCAAGCCAACATATTTCATGCTCAGAATGCATGCTACCCACTGAAGTGGACATGTAATAAATTATTTGTAAATTATAAAATTTTACAAAAAAATATTTGTTGAACTTTGTTTCATTCACACCTAAAGACGAATGAAAAAAATTGTTAAAAAATCATGGTTGAAGATTTCATAATTCATGCATCAAAGGGTTAATTTTACATGGATCAGGTTTACGTGGACAAACTTCTGTGATAAAATGTGTAGCTGCTACTTTGGGAACACACACTAATCAGGAAGAGTGGATCCAGAAACCTCAATTCTAAGATGTCGAATTAAAGAGGGTACAGAAAGTATTCAGACCCCTGGTCAATTTTTCACTATTTGTTATATTGCAGCCAATTGCCAAACTCAATTGAATTTCTTTTTTTCCTCATTAATGTACACACAGCACCTCATATTGATGGAAAAACACATAATTTTAGAAATGCATGCAGATTTATTAAAAAAGAAAACCTGAAATATCACATGGTTCTAAGTATTGAGATCCTTTGCTCAGCTTTTAGTAGAAGCACCTTTTTGAGCTACTGTATACAGCCTCAAGTCTTTATGGTAAAGATGCTATAAGTTTCTTACACCTGGATTTGGGGATCCTCTGTCATTCCTCCTTGCAGATCCTCTCCAGTTCAGTCAGGTTGGATGGTGAATGTTGGTGGACGGCCATTTTTAGGTCTCTCAAGAAATGCTCAATTGAGTTTAAGTCAGGGTTCTTGGATGGGCCATTCAAGAACAGTCACAGAGTTGCAGTGAAGCCCCTCCTTCATTATTTTAGCTGTGTGCTTAGGGTCATTGGCATAGTGGAAAGTAAACCGTCAGCCCAGTCTGAAGCCCCGAGTTCTTCTGACTACCCAGCCATTTTGGAAACCTTGGAAGGGATGCTGGAGAGTGCTCCTTCCAGTAACTCCCACATTCTGCTGGGGGACTCTAACGCTCACATGTGCAACAAATGTGAGACCCGGGGCCTCATTCATCAAACGTTTGTAGAAAAATTACTAAATTCCTTCCTATGAACAAAATTTAGAATGTTCGTACAAACAGTCAAAATCCTGATTTATGAAACATGCAATGGCCTCTCGAACGCATGTTCCTCCACCCTCGTCTGATAACAAATCCCACCTGTGCATACCCAGGTGCTTGTGACCATTCTCAGTCATTTACATACAGAAACGCCATCAATTAACCATATTTGGTCATGCTACGTCCTCAGACCATGAGGGGATTCCCTGCATTCCATCCGGAAAAAAAGAACGCAAACTTTATTGCGGGACTGAGACACTGGTTGCAGAAGTGCAAAATAATCAAACAAATTGCAAAGGTTGCAAAGGTTATGAACGCGGTCGGGACAGAGGAGAGGTTCCCGTCAGGAATAAATAAAAACTGTAATATGATAAATCATAATGGGTTGTCATTTACATTTTACATTTAAGGAGTCGTTGTAGTTGGAGTAAGTTTTAGCTCACAGAAACGCGTTTACTCCAGAGAGCACGCTCTGACAAATCCTTAATAATAATATAGAAACATTCATTTTTCTAGCGCATCTAAAGCTAAATCAAAAGGTGTTTAAAACAAGGGGAAAATTTTAATCAAATCAAATAAACTATAATAATGATAAATTAAAAATGAATAGAATATCATAAAAAATGGGAAGAGTAACAATTGTGATTTCAAAAAACACGACATACATTTTGCAATGTCAGATTCCTGTTGGGTGTTTTAGCACCAATTATGTGACACAACTGTTTCTCCACTGAAACAATTATTTATTGGGTAAAATCATCTGTGGACGAGAAACGTGTGGACGACGGAGACCTTCAGTGTTGCGGTTCCCCCATTCTACCACTAGATGCTGTTCCTATGCATGCTCTTTAAGTTTTCTTGAATTTAGAAATATTTTCAAGCACAGGTACAAAATTATGAATATCACACTCAAGGCTCCGGGGGTGGATGAGATCCAACCGGAGTTCCTTAACGCTCTGGATGTCGTGGGGCTGTGTTGGCTGACGCGGCTCTGCAATATCACGTGGACATCAGGGGCATTTTCATTGGACTAACAGACTAGAGTGGTGGTCCCCCTTCAGAAAAAGGGGGGCCACAGGGTGGGTTCCAACTACAGGGAGATCCCACTCCTGAGCTTCCCTGGTCAGGTCAATTCAGGGGTTCTGAAGAGGAGGGTCCATCGGATTGTCAAACCGCGGATTCAGGAGGAGCAATGTGGTTTTCATCCTGGCCGTGGAACATTGGACCAGCTCTATATCCTTAGGGGATCCCTTAGGGGGATTTTGAGAAGCTATTCCACTGCGTCCCTCAGGGGGCCCTGTAGGGGGTACTCCAGGGGTATGAGGTACCAGGCCCTCTGATGTGGGCTGTTAGGTCCCTGTATGACCGGTGTCAGAGCTTGGTCCACAAGTCTGGGTGTCATTTTGGATACAAATTTATCTTTCTCTGCTCACGGCAATAATGTGGTTTGTTTAGCCTACTTTCAACTGCACATTATCAATTGACTATGACCATACTCAGAAAGATGCCCAAATTTTACTTGATGCATTAGTCACATCCCGTCTTGACTACTGCAACTCTTTGCTTTCTGGTATCTCACAGAAACTCCTGCAGAAACTACAGCATGTACAAAACTCTGCAGCTTGCGTCATCACCACGACTCCGCTTTCACAACATATTACAGCGGTTCTCGCTGAGTTGCACTGGCTGCCATTGCTTCTCGTATTCAATTTAAAATTCTCTTATTGACATTTAAAGCTCTAAATGATCTCACACCCCTTTACCTAACAAACATTATTCTATTTTATAACCCATCGCATACTCTCCGTTCATCTACCAGCAACTCACTGACTATGCCACAAGTTCACTTGTCATCTATGGGTCTTCGGTCCTTCAGCTCACAAGCTCCTCAGCTTTGAAATAAACTCCCATCCTCAATTTGCTTAACCACCTCTGTACAACACATTAACCCTCTGGAGGTGGACATTGCAGATTTGCAACAGTTAAAACCTACCGACCTGGTTACTCCACATACGTATTTCATGAGCATTTTTTTTAACTCAGAAGTACCCCTGAAGGACTTAGTTTTTCATGCTTTTATCAAAACTTATTTTGAGCCTGAGAGGGTTAAATCTCTTCTCAAAACCCACTTTTTTTGGCAGGTGAATGGTGTACTCTAAGTGATGAGATTGTCCGTGCTAAAGTCTATTATTTCAGCATTGTTCTATTATGCTAGTATTATGTTAATTTTTTTGACTGTTTAATTCTGCTTGTACAATTTGTGTACTGCTTTTAATTCTGTTGTTCAGCAACCTTGAGGGCCTGAAAGGCATTTATAAATAAAATTCATTAATATTATTATTGCCTGCAGTAAGTCGGGCTCATTCCCAGTGAAAGTTGGACTCCGCCAAGGCTGCCCTTTGTCACGAATTCTGTTCATAATTTTTATGGACAGGATTTCTAGGCACAGCCAAGGTGTTGAGGGGATCAGATTTGGTGGCCTGAGGATCGCATCTCTGCTTCTTGCATATGATGTGGTCCTGCTGGCTTCATCGTACAGTGATCTCCAGCTGTTGTTGAAGTGGTTCGTAGCCGGGTGTGAAGAGCTGGAATGAGATACAGCTTTTCCAAATCCGAGACCATGGTCTTGAGTCGAAAAAGGGTAGAATACCTTCTCCGGGTCAGGGATGAGGTCCTGCCCCAAGTGGAGGAGTTTAAGTATCTTAGGGTGTTGTTCACGAGTGAGGAAAAGAAGGAGCGCAAGATCAATAGGCGGATTTGTGCAGCATCGGCATTGTTGCGGGAATTATACCGACCTGTCATGGTGAAGAGAGAGCCGAGTCAGAAAGTGAAGCTCTGTATTTACTGATCGATCTACGTTCCTACCCTTACCTATGGTCACGAGCTTTGAGTTGTGACCGAGATACGACCAAAATGAGTTTTCCCAGGAGGCAGTGGCAACAAAGGTGACCACCTGAACGTCTTGTACAATTGCTCTGTCATGTCTAACATTAGTTCCCAGCAGCACTTGGGTGGTGACATCAACTGCAAAGTACAATTGAAAGGTTTTCTCTCAGAATGCTCAGACTTATTCACACTTTATTTCGATTTTTTTTTGCATCTTCTGAAAATAAAAAAAAAATCAACAAAATAAAATCTAGGGAAAAAATAACCTTTTTGAGATGTCTCATTGCGTTTTTTGAAACAGTGTATTAATACCATTCCAGTTTTCTTTCCATTTATGCCTGATTTTATTCAAAATATGTTTCCCAACATCTTCCAAAGCAGTTTATATATCATTCAGTTTGGCTTCGAGTTCTGTTTTTCACTTTGCACACCTGCCCTGGATCAGCTAATCAGCTCACCTGTTCTCTGTCAGTAATCACCTTCTCACTGTTTAAATCCCCCCTTTTTTTTTCTTTTCTGGTCATTGTCAGATCATCCTGTTGCCCTGTCAGTTTGGCGTGCCTTGTTTGGTATTTTTTTGTCTCTATTAACCAGTTTTAGAGATTTGGGTTCACCTGCATTTGGCATGTCCTTCAAAACTTTACATATCCTGACTCACAGAAACTAAATTTCATGATAGAAACAAACCATCAGCTCAGTAACTTGATGGTTATGTTCAGTAGAATGTAACCTGTGTCTGAGCTTGTAACCTGTGTCTGAGCTGGAAACCTATCTCATCACCTCAAAATTAGCATTTAGAAATACTAGTAATTAGGTGCAGAATATAGCATACAATAAAAAGAGGTATCCTCAAAAGCTCCACTATAAAGATCTGAAACACAGATGGTCAGAAAAATTCCATCAATATGTCTCAGCAGAGGGAAATCTGTCTTAATCAACAAAAACTCCTGGTGAAAGGATCCAAACTCATTTAGAACCTGGTTTTCAGAATCCTGATGCAACCTTTGGAGGATTTTCCACATACTGCTTGTCATCTCACTCCAGGCTGTAGCTGCAGGCCTCTGGCAGGGTGACAGGAGCTGTAATTGATTCAAAATCCTCAACAGTAGAACAGACAAAAGGGTCATCTATTATCCTCACCCGATATCCCCCTCTCCCTCTCTAGCTCCTCTCCTCGACCCATCCTTGGCGGTCACCCATTAAAGGGGAACTCTGGGGATGTCACAGAGCTCTCTGCTTCGCCAGCCTTGCTCCACTTCTCAGAGGCCGGGAGCTGGGGCTAATTGGGGGGGATACACCAGGGAGTCCTCCAAGTTCAGAAACGCCCAAACAGGGTGCCTATTTGCAAGCAAGTGATCTCTGTAAAAGGGTTAGGGGAAGTGAGGGGAGGAGGAGGAGAATGGGGAGAGCTGGTGGGTCTGGAGGACATGGGAGAAAAAATTCCCTGGAGAGGAGTGGGTGGTGGAAAACAAGAGGGGCAAACTTCTAGACCAGTCTGTGAAAAAAAAAAAACACTTCCACAGCTTTTATGCAGAAAAAGCTAGAGCCATCCCTCAAAGGAAGAAAAAATGGTGATGTCTGTGACTGCCCTTCATAGCCCTCTGGTGACCGTATTCCTGCCAGGAGCACTGATGTAAAGCATGGCATGTGATGTGGCGAAAGCTGCAGACAGGAGCTTTAGTAAAGGCTCTGGATAATTGACAGGCAGAGCTGGACTGCTTTGTGAGCGCCTCCACCAGCAGCTCTTTGTGTTTATCAGCACAGCCGATCGATGGTCATCTTAACCCTCCGGAGAGCAAGGCCAGAATGGATGAAAAGTTAAGACTTATCTTTTATTGTGTGAGTAGCTCTGTCCAGCGTCATCGGCAACACTCCCAATGGGCCCCGCTTAGAAAAAATATGAAGGATTGCAACCATGACAAAAAGCTAGAATAAATCTACCCGCCCAACTATTCCCTGATGCATCCACACTCTTTCCTTTCAGAGGAAACACTTTCAAATATTTTGGTTGAGCTCTCGCTTTGAGCCTCTCTTCAGTGACCTATTTGGGTCTGGAGGGAGAAGGAAGGAGAGGGAAGCCCGAGCAGTGAAGCCACGGAGTGACACAGTTGGATTTGATCATGCAAGCCAATCTTAAGCATAAACCACACCAGTACTCATGCAAGCTATAAACCACAGTGGCACTCAGCTGCTGCTTTGCTTTATTGTGCTGCTGGATGGATTCCTGCAGGAGTTCCTATAAGGACTTCTTCTTTTCCTCGTGAACAGAGCCCATCCAGAAGTTTTTAATATCATCCAGCTACTCAAACTTCAGTGGCTATCGATGGAACATCAAATGATATGTGTTTGCTTATCTGCAAACTCTGGGGGGATAAAGAGCTGGACCATAAGAAAAATCAAGAGGACTCAAAAATACATGTGGACAGTGTGTGTAGACAAAAACAAAGCTAAGAAATGAATATTTGAGAAGTTTTGAAGACTTTTAGGTTTGTGTAAGTTGAGGCCAGTAAACACATTTTAAAGAGAAAAACCTTTCAGACGGCTGTCAATCTTAAAAGTGTATATCCCAGCAAGTTCACTCTAAGGTCAGATGTCAATGATCAGAGGAATAAAAGAAAACCCTATTTTTCAGGTAAGCAGTGACTTATTACATTAAACTCTTATCAAATCCTGACCAATCATAAAACACAAGGTTGAGCCCTTGTGACTTAAGAAAATTGAGAACCTTCAAACTATTCAAGAACGTGTCTTTATCTACTGGTTCCTGTGCAGAAACTGGCATCAGTTTCCAGAATCAATTGGATTACACCTGGACAGGTTCCCTGTCCATCACAGGGACACAGACTAGACATATGTACTTCTTCACATGTTACTAATTATAAGGTCACTAACAAACCTAGCACGCATGGTTTTGGTCTGAGTGGAAAATGGAGAACTGGACATGGCAAAAACATATAAAGCGGCACAGTAAAGCCTGATTTATATTACTGCTTCAGCGCAGCAATGGAGAGGCTCACACACATTGATGGACATATTTTCCCCTTTAAACTTCTCCATTGCCTGCAGTGTGCAACGCAATTGTCGTCCAGATCAGCTGCCTCCTTCTCTTGTGCAAAGTTTGAAAAGTCCCAGAGTCATTACACACTGGTGATATTCATCTCTGCATTTGACCCATCCCCATGGGGGAGAGTGGTGGTTTAACCACCCAATCCAACCCCTTAAAGCTGAGTGTCTAGCAGGGAGGCACTGGGTCTAATTTTTAAAATCTTTGGTATGACCCGACCTGGAATCGAACCCTTATCTCCCAGTCTCAGGGCGGACACTCTACCACTAGGCCACAGAGCTGGTATGTGGCTTGGACTTTGGTTCCTGTGTTAAGGGTGGCTGTCTCCCCTTCAGTGGCTCTTCATTTAATTCTGCTGTGGAGGCCTCGGGTGTAGGACTTTGTGATGGCTCTGTAGGATCCAGTGATGCCTGGTGAGGCCTCCTGCTCAGAGGATCTTTCAGAGGACCGGCATCAAGCCACATCTTTACAAAAACAAATGAAGTTGCCAGCTGTAGAACAAAAAACGGGTACATAATTTACCTGTGTAGGTTATATAACTGTAAGCACGGACAGCAAAATGCTTGTTGCAAAAACATTTCCCCATATGGCAGCTAATCGAACATACTAGAAATTGCAGCAAACAAAGAATCACAGCATTGTTTTTGTTCTACACTGTTTACAACATATCATGGTGCTTTTAAATCGCCAAACATAGTTCAGTGGTTGCAAAAGCAAAATACAGAATCTTATACCAGCTCAGTGGCCTAGTGGTATAGTGTCCACCCTGAGACTGAGTCCTTGGGGTTCAAATCCTGGGCTGCATGGTGGCGCAGCTGTTAGCACTGTTGCCTCACAGCAAGAGGGTTGCAGATTTGAAACTCAGCTGCGGCCTTTCTGTGTGGAGTTGCATGTTTATACGTAAGCATAAATCCTGGTCCTGTCATACCAAATACTTTGAAGAAATGAGGCCCAATGACTCCTCGCTTGATGCTCAGCATCAAGGGGTTGGATTAGGGCAGTGGTTCCCAAACTTAATTAGCCGCACACCCCCTTCTATGTCCCGACCATGTCAACGCACCCCCTAGCCCCCACATCAGGACATGGCTATGTGTGTATATATATATATATATATCTCAGATATCAAGCTAAACAGTAACTCGACAGACATGGTTAAAAAATATGATCAACCTTTTTCCCCATCACTTTCATTTTTTAAATAGTTATTATTAAACATTCAAAACCATTACAATTTCTGTTTTCTTCATCCTGCTCCTGCCCGCTCCCGCTGAATTTCTGACCATTACCGCCCGCAACCGCAACGTGTGTGTTACACTCCCACCCGCACCCTGCATGTCTACTCCCGCCCGCAACCGCAAAACTCGGAGAAATTATTACCTCACAATAAAAGAGATGTATTGAGTTTGTGTCCTCTCTGGTCCTGGAGAAAACATGTCATTTTATAGGCTATACCAGGGGTCGGCAACCCGCGGCTCTTCCATCCATCTGATGCGGCTCTCTGTGCTTGTAAAATAATGAATGGATATTTAAATAAAATGCTTTATACTTAATTTTATATCTGTATGTCAAATCTAAATGTAAAGATTGTCTGCGTAAACCTGAACAGTTCCAACCCGGTCTTACTGAGGCCTAGTCCACACGTAGCCGGGGTTTTTTAAAAACGAATATCCGCCCCTCCAAAAACTTGCATCCACACCACCGCGTTTTAAAAATAAACTCTGCCCACACATACCCGGATAAATACGAAGGACATGCCAGACCTGTAGGTGGCAGTACTTCCCCCGTTCTTAACCTTGTCCTTCGTCTGTGGTCTTCCGCAAGGAGCAGTAATTCCGCTTGCAAGCAAAAACAAACAAGCAAAAAGCGCTTGGACAGTTGATGGATCGGGTAGTGACAGAGCGCAGCTCTGAGGGCATCCATGATGCCGGCTAGTGTAAACACAGGTCGCACACGTGATGTCAGCATTTTTTGTCGCGGAAAGTGACGTTGCGGACCTTAAAACTCCGGTTTTGTCTGTCCACACGCAGACACCCAAAATGGAGAAAACACAGATCTTCACTTTGGCCGGAGTTTTTTAAAAGATCCGTTTTCGTGTGAAAAAACTCCGTTTTCGTGTGGATGACAGGCCAAAACGAAGAAAAATATCTACGTTTTGGCAGATCCCCGGCTACGTGTGGACAGGGCCGGAGAGACCGTGTTGACGTGTCACGCTTGTGTGTAATCATATGCGCTTTCTGAGCTGAAAAGTGAGATTCTGGGATTCTCCTGACAGGCTCATGGATGCATCGCCACATTGGAGACAGGAACAAGCACAATTTAGCCAAAGTTTCATAATCGGGGAACATTTTCTAAGTGACAAGTCTCTCTGAGAGACAGGGTTTGGAAAACACTTGCTTCAGTGGGAGGAATCTTCCTGCATGCGCTCTGGTTCTGCGACGCGCTCCAAGCCAATCTCCACAACTTCAGCTCGCTGTGCACATATGCGCTGACAGCGAGCTGCGCTGAGCAGTGTCCAGCTCAGATGTTCAGATGGGAATCTTTTCTTGGGTGATTTAGCTACATCTGCGATGTGCGTAACGAATAAAATGTCAGTTCGTCTGCATGCGTCGGGGTAATTCTTTCTATTCTTTCTCCGTCAAAATAAACGGTCAAATATGGGAACTATCCGGTCAACACAAGCCCTGCTTTTGACTGTTTTTCCGTGACTGTAAATGAGGGGAAAACAAATTGATCAGATCCTGCACGTCTTTTAACACATTGGTCAGGATTGACGCACTTTGGCTTCATTTAGTTTTTAACCCTTTAACGCTGATGCGTCACCGGTGACGCATCGGCGCATGTGATTTCAAATAACTCCTCGCTACTTAAACTATAACATTCTTAAAAAATACATAAAGGAGCTACTGTGTGGTGCTTAAAGGGGTAATGAAATCAAGGCCGTTTCATATTCTATTCTCCTCTGTAATCAGGCTGTGATCGAGGTCGCTTTTCTAAGAGAGACCTGATCGGAGAAACTCCTCCAAATGTCTGACTTGCCTTGCTTTGGTTTTTGTGTCATAAAGACCTGGTTTCAGCTTCTTTTCAACATCAGTTGCTGACTCCATATTATGCATCCCAATCCCGCACTGTTTCTTTTAGCCGTCCGTTCCCGCCTGCAGCAAAGTTCACACCGCCCCCCCCCCACCCCCACCCCCCCGCAAGATTTGTGTTGGGTCCCATCCCCAATGCAGCCCTCTAAGCTAGGGCACATGCGGAGGACACAAACATGCGTGCGCAAAATATACTTGTTTTCAATTACATTTATTGAGCCCACTTACATTTTCTTCGGCCCACCCACAAATGAGTTTCTGGCTATGCTAATGGTAACATATGACAGACTTCTCTGAGCTCCGCAGCCATTACACTTTTCACCTCGCGCACCCCCTAGCGGCAGCTCCTGGAATAGGGGGTTAAACCACCAAATCGTTCCCGAGCGCGGCTGTAACTGCAGCTCACTGCTCCCCTAACATGACCAGCCAGACCCACTGCTTTCTTATGGGAAGCACTAGGTCTGGGAAATCTCCTATTCCAATAAATCTACCCCCTGAAAATTCTAACCGAGCCAGTCAGTGCTGAGCAGCATACGTCACACATTGCAACACTCAGTTTCTCATTAGGTAAAAATTTATATTATTATTGAATTGATATTAATGTCTTGACTGCTAAAACATCTGGTGCTTCATTAAGAATGATTAAACGCAGGTTCATCCTGTTGCTAGACTCTATCATTCTCCACAGGGAGGACTTGCCTCAGACCAGCTTGGTCTGATTTATCAGTAACACTCCCATGGGAAACTCTGTTGAATGAATGCACCTGGGTTTGTATGAAATAAATGTGACCTTGTTTTCACTCCCTATGTTAAACAGCTTTCCACATGACGGAGTAGGTTTGAAATGTCTGCCCGTCGCACAGAGCCTGCCGTGGGAGGCTTTCTCAGAGGAGCCGACGTGGCGCGCCACCTTCCTCAAAGCCCAGCGGGCTGCAATTGCTTCGCTGGCCGGCTGTTCTCCGCCGGATGTCTTCCGCCATGGCTCTCGTGCGTTCGACTGTCGGGGCGAAACCGAACGCACAGGGGGGAGTAAGTACCTTTTTTATTCGCACCCTTTTTCATGAACGGCTGATTGACAGTGTGTTTACGTCTGCGTCTGCCTTTCGGGCACAAAAGACCAAAATGAGAGATGGAGAGAGAGAGATGGTACGTTTTTAACTTACTCCAAGGTTATAAGCTTACCAGGTCCATGGTGCACGAGCCTTTGTCAGCCTAGAAAACAGTTCTATTTCGGTGAGTCCGGTGTCTAGTATTTACCTTCACTCAGTGCCCCACGTTGGGCGCCATGTTGCGAGTGTGTACTTTTATTGGTTCTGTTAGAACCTTAGAATATGCTGCGTTTTCAGGGAGGTTGGGGCCGCAGGTGAGTTTTATTGTACTGACCCTGGTTTGGACTCCCTAATTTAGAACTCATTTTCTAGCTTAAGGTGAAATGAAAATTGTTGTACTTGTTCTTCTGTAATAACACACTTCCCTTTTAACTCTCCTGTTATTTAGTGGTTTTAAATACTAGGGCGGAAGTTTAATACTGGAGGCCATCCAGGCATCTATTATTTGGGTCCTATCAGGATTAATTTGCACCTCTGTCAGCAATGTGGGTGGTGGCAACTAGAAAATTATTCCTGTTAATTGATCAGGCTAACATGGGCTTATCAATTAATCTAATTAATCCTCCCTTTGAAATGGTTCCTTCCCACGCTAAACAAAGACTTTTTTCGTGCAAAGCAGAGCCTGTTTGAACCGACGAACGGTTATGATATATAATCCTTAGGGTGTCCCGCTACCAAGGGGGAGGCGAGACTTGCTCCCATTACCTAAGGTATCTTTTCTTAATCCGTCACAACCTGAAAACAAGTCCTGAAGCACAGGAACAAGCAATTCAAGGTGGCTTACCTCTCCTGGAGGTCTGGTCGGGGCTCCCACTCAAAGTTTTTAAAGAGACCTTTAAAAATCAAGAACGAGGATTATTTTTCCAAAAAATGTATTTCAAAATTAAAAAATACAAAAAAGGGTAAATATAAGATTAACCAATCCCCTTAGGAGGATGCTGTTACTAAAATCTCCCTGAGAATA
This sequence comes from Nothobranchius furzeri, assembly GCF_043380555.1. Taxonomy (NCBI): domain Eukaryota; kingdom Metazoa; phylum Chordata; class Actinopteri; order Cyprinodontiformes; family Nothobranchiidae; genus Nothobranchius; species Nothobranchius furzeri. Next base: position 67,752,934 of record NC_091741.1, on the reverse strand, counting down.
ACTGGTCGACTTGTGTCACCAGTAACTGTCACACACTCTCTAAGTCTCCGCTCCTGCTACTCTCTACCTCTACTCTGTCTCTTCACTGTCGACTCTCTTTATATCATTCTAAAAAAACTGCCAAGCAATATCTCAAACAGTCATGAGACAGCCTAAACAATGTAATCTTTTGCCAGTTACCAGAGGTGGAAAGAGTACACAAATTTCCTACTCAAGTACGAGTACCAGTACTTTGATAATTTTTTACTCAAGTTCAAGTAAAAGTACTTGCCTAAATTTTTACTCAAGTAAAAGTAAAAAGTATCGTAAATAAAATGTACTCAAAGTAAAAGTTACTTAGTTACATTTTTGTCGGCGTAAAGATGGTTACATCAGTGCAAAACCACCACACCAGTTCACAACACGCTTGTGTGTGTGTGTGTGTGTGTGTGTGTGTGTGTGTGTGTGCGCGCGCACACACACACACACACACACACACAGTTTGACGGAGGGATTTCTGTCAGTGAGAACAGGACGTGCACATTGATTGGATGAGGTTTTTCTAAGCTTGTACGTTTCAATTGTGATTAAAATTATTCTTTATTTTGAAAAAAGAAAAAATGTTAATTTTTAGCTCCCATTAGCATGTGAGGTATCTCACTGTTCTCATGACAAAACTCTAACATGAGACTGTGCTCTAACCTGTCACATAACAAGCTAAATGAAAGTCAAACATTTCAGATGGACCGTATGACAGCTGCTAACGTTGGCCCTGCCCTACTTTACCTCTACATTACAGTTCCTGTATCCATGTCCATCCTAGAGCTCCTCTCTGACCTTCATGCTTATTTAGAGCAGCTGATTTTTAAAGTTAGCAGAGTTCATCCTTGGTAGTGGGTTCACTCACTCATATAACCCTTCACCACTGAAACCAGTTTGTTCATTCCAATCCTCCTAAATAATCCTCCAATCATCCAACTAGAATCCTTAAGGGTCCCGTAACGTCCATCCTGTCAGAACAGGCCTTGGGAGCCCAGGTGTTACTAGAACTAATGGTGTCTCCTCACCAGCGTGAGCCTCCAAACTGTGAAGGTTGGTCTCCAAACATGAACTTCAAATTCATGCATTTATCTCCTCTTGTAGCACTTTATCATGTTTTAAAAGGCATGTATCATGATATGTTACACCTCCCAGACCAAATATGAGATAAAACATTATCATAAACACTGTAGAAACGTCATTATTTATGAAATATAAGTTATTTTCCTGAGCCGTTACTTCAACCAAGATATAGGATGCATGGATTTGATGAAACCACGCTGTCTCATGCAGTTCTATATGTGTAACACACACACACACACACACACACACACACACACACACACACACACACACACACACACACACACACACACACACACACACACACACACACACACACACACACACACACACACACACACACACACACACACTACTAATTTAACTACATTGAACTGCTTTTGTAATAATTGAATCTCGTATTCTCGAGTAAAATAAAGAAACAAGCTAAATCATCACATATCTGTGGCATCGAGAAGCATCTTCTCAGTTCAAACACAGGGATGGAGCACAATGTTTACAACTGAAACAGTATCAGGATGCTTTTACTCAGAGAGTCCTGCAGGTCTTCTGTTTTATGAGCAAAGCGCTAGAAATCCAGCAAAGCGCTAGAAATCCACGAGCGCTAAATGTTATTTTGCCGCTTCCGTGCGAAGCGGTAGGGAACACGTTTCAAACATGGAACCGAGTCCGGCTACCGAGCCGAATTCTGATGCCGTGACACCGGTGCGCGAAGGTTCATGTTCCAACCCAGGAGAGGAGGTAAACAGCGAGTGGATCACAGGGACTGATGTTTTTGAGCAGAAGTGTACACACACCCTACGGTTTAGACGCGGCGCTCATGCAGGTGTCTCTTTCTGTTCCGACGCTGCTACACGTAATATTTTTTTAATTTATTAAGCCTACAATTTATTTTTACTCAGTAATGGATATGATTTAAAATGTAGTGAATTACAATTCTTTTTTAAAAATGTACTCAAGTACAAGTAAAAGTACAGCTTTTAAAAACGACTTAAAAAGTATAAATATACAAAAAAGCTACTCAATTATAGTAACGTGAGTAAATGTAATTCGTTATCTTCCACCTCTGCCAGTTACATACATCTTATTATCACAAGACAGCACAACAATGTGTTCATTCGTCAGTTTCGTATCTTAGTTCAACACAAGACAACCAAACCCATATGATATCATATTTGTAAGCTGGTCTCCATCTCCACCCAAAGTCCAGAACTTTCCACAGAGGACTTTCATTTCCTGAGATGTCTCTTCAGTTGGCCTTCTTCTGTACCACCTCTTCTGCTGTTTCCTGTTCAGTTGGACCACTCCTCCTTATCTTCTGCCTGATTCCACTCGCACGAAGCGAGCTCGAGCTAATCTTTGACATGCGAGAGCTTGAAACAAGTGTTTTTTCACGTTATGTGAGGTCCAATTTTAACATCAGGTTGGCGCAATGCCTGCCGGTATTGGCCCCTTTTGTTTATGTTTTGTTTCTGGTGAGCCCTGAGTTGCCTCATGCCTCAAGAGGAGGGGTGGCTGATAATGATTTCCTCACAGTATTACACTGCCTGGATGGAATTACCTTAAATATTAGATGATTGTTGCTGAAAACAATTCAAAATCAACAGTGATCTCCCAGAAACTTCTTGTGCTTTTTCGCCACAGGTCGTGAAACCAGGAAATTGGGTTCTGAAGAAGGTGCTGAAGCGAAACAGATGGGGCAGCCAGAGGTCCATTCAAAGTACTCCTCATTACTCCCACTGCTGTGAAGATTGCTCAGAGGCCATCTTGGATTCATCTATCCCACTGCAGCTCATCAATGACAACTAACCGCTCTAGCGCGGCAACGAAGTCCGGCTACAAAGGGGTGGGCTACCACTAGGGTGCCGTCTCTCAAACCCGGTGAAGATAAGATCAAGATAAGGCAAGATAAAGATCTGCTTCGAGCTTGCTGGGTTCACCACATTGCTGATGTTGGTGGTCGCACTCATGGCCCTGCACTTGGGCTGCCTCTCAGCACCTGATGGAACAACTGAGACAGCAGCATTTGAGGGGGTACTAGAACTGGAACTGAGACAACGGATTAGGGCTCCTCCCTGACCGCGCACCTACAGCATGACGTGACCTGCATCCACCTCGGTTGAAGACCCCTTGGACGCAACTACAACAGGACACAGCAAATGAGACGCTGGGAAAGGATAACTACTTCAAGCACCTGCACCCAAATCTCGGGACTGGTTTCATGGCCAGGGGCCTGGAGGACTTTTCGGGGACAAGATCAGCTCCCTGACAATTGGACAAGCGCCTCAACACGCCACGGAAGGACCCAGAAGTCTTCCTATTGAGTAGCTGAACTTTGGGCTTCATGTTCCGAACTAGGTTATTACACTCCGGACCTGGACTTCAAGATGCTAATCAACGTAAGACTGAAACCATCCTGATCAACGGAAGAGGACCCTGACTTCCAAACTCAATTCTTCAACCGGGACTCAGTCCACGGACAAGCCCTTTGATGAAGAACACACACACACAAATTCTTGACTTCCCACACACACACACACACACATTCTTGACTTCCCACACACACACACACACATTCTTGACTTCCCACACACACACACACACACACACACACACACACACACACACACACACACACACACACACACACACACACACACACACACACACACACACACACAATCTCTCCCTCTCTATAAATAAACTCTGTGACCGGATGTTCGATGCATTTTGCCTCGTGCATCTGCCACAGTTATACCTGTTTGACTTGTTGTTCATTGTCTCCCTTTTCTGTCCGACTATAGGAAATGGGTTATTGATAAACATATACACGCTTTATGATGAGGACAAACAGCCATTTTTACCGCAGTTTTGCTCAAAAGCATCAGTTCAGTCCCTGTGATCAACTCGCTGTTTACCTCCTCTCTCCCTCCTCTCATGTGAGTTGGAACCCGCACCTTCGCGCACCGGTGTGACGTCATCAGAATTCTGCTCGGTTCGGCAACCAGACTCGGTTCCGTGTTTGAAATGTGTTTCCTTACTGCGCACGGAAGCGGCAAAATAACGTTTAGCGCTCCTAAGAAGCCGATTATCAGCGCTCTGCTCATAAAACAGAAGACCTGCAGGCCTCTGTGAGTTAATCCTGATACTGTTCAGGTGTAAACATTGTGCTCCATCCCTGTGTTTGAACTCAGAAGATGCTTCTTGATGCCACAGATATGTGATGATTTAGCTTGTTTCTTTATTTTACTCCAGAATAAGAGATTAAATTATTACAAAAGCAGTTCAGTGTAATAAAATTAGTCATTCAAATGATACTAATGTGTGTGTGTGTGTGTGTGTGTGTGTGTGTGTGTGTGTGTGTGTGTGTGTGTGTGTGTGTGTGTGTGTGTGTGTGTGTGTGTGTGTGTGTGTGTGTGTGTGTGTGTGTGTGTGTGTGTGTGTGTGTGTGTGTGTGTGTGTGTGTGTGTGTGTGTGTGTGTGTGACTGCATAAGACAGCATCCTAATCCATGCATCCTATATCTTGGCTGAAGTAATGGCTCAGGAAAATAACTTGTATTTAATAAGCAATGACATCTCTGCAGTGTTTATGATAATGTTTTATTTTATATTGGACCTATCTTTGGTCTGGGAGGTGTAACATCATGATACAAGCCTTTTAAAACATGTTAAAGTGTTACAAGAGGAGATAAATGCATGAATTTGAAGTTCATATTTGGAGACCAACCTTCACGGTTTGGAGGCTCACGCTGGTGAGGAGACACCATTAGTTCTAGTAACACCTGGGCTCCCAAGGCCTGTTCTGACAGAATGTACGTTACGGGACCCTTAAGGATTCCAGTTGGATGATTGGAGGATTATTTAGAAGGATTGGGATGAACAAACTGATTTCAGTGATGAAGGCTCGGCATTAAAATTGTAGAAATGCAAAATAACTACTTTATTATCTATATAAACATGTACTGGGTCCAGTTTTTTATTTTATTAAGGACTTTTGTCATAAATCATTACAGAAAATCCAAATCCTCTCCCCCAGACAGTGAAAAACTGTGTTTCGCATACGTCACTCCAGCACGTAAAACAAGCTAGCTGCTGATGCTAATATTGTGAATCACTGTTATTTGTTTACTTTCATGCTCCTAATTATTACGTAAAATTGCGTTTACAGCCGCAGCAAAAGGTCTGAGCCATGTGTCTGTGTCCTACACACATTTTTAAATAACAGGTCTGATCTAAAATAATAACCTACATCTATAAATCCATCTAGAACCGCACCGCTACTTCTGGACTCCAGACGAGTCCCGCTAGCATGACTGCAGCAAAACTAACCGTGTTCGCTCCGGTAAGGAAAGAACAAGTCCTTTGGGAAAGCTACGACACACACGCACGCACGCACTCTCTCTCTCTCTCTCACACACACACACACACACACACACACACACACACACACACACACACACACACACACACACACACACACACACACACACACACACACACACACACACACACATACAATCTAAAAGATGATCTCTATGTTTCAACATTAGAACCTCCATGACATCCTGGATTAGTGCAAACAACGAGTTGAGCTAAGGAGTTACTCCAGCATCAGGAAGATTTATTCTGGTGAATTGTCGGTTAAATATTTTCCAGAGTTATATCAATAAATACACACAGCAGTAAAACTGTAGATTACTGAACTATATTGAGACACATGATGGAGCTAAGACCAGCTGAAAACTTGTCAGCTTAGAGCTCCCAGTGGAGCACAGAAATGAAATATTTAAGAAAAGTAAACAAACTGTACCGATTTTGGTTCTGAAGATGAACAGAATCCTCCTCTATGTCCAAATCAGGTCGCAGGTCTTCTGAGTCAAACGGTCTAAAACATGTCTGCACCTCTGGTAGTGATATCCAGCTGGCGGGGTCGGAGTTCGGTTGAACTTCTCCAGTAATCCAATGTTGAGGGTCTGACCTCATGAGGAAATTACTATGCAGTGATTTTCTCCAAAATGACTTGTGCTTAAATTGCTTTGAAAAGCAAATAATCACATCAGCGCCAAGAAACTTCATTTCCCATGATGCTTTGCACACGGAAGCATTGTGATGACGTCATCGCCTAATACCAGAAACACATTCTGTGCATGTGTGGGAGTCACAGAGCTTTCCCGCAAACTCAGACTATAAATCATCAGGAAAGACAAAGGAACCTCTTTCTTTTGCCCAGGATACCTGGCGGTAAGGACACGCTTGTCGAACGCTCCGACTCCCTTGAGCACGCGGAAGCTCTAAGTGCCCAAGATTGAGCCACGCAACCGCTGGAAACCACTCCAACTCCATCGGGACCTGACTGGGAACGAGCGGAGCTCCATCCAGCTCTCAGAGACGCTGTAAGTTGTCAAACTCAGCATAAAAGAAACTTCGTTCTCTATGTGTCCAGCCCGTGGAGAAACCCTCCCGGAGAACGCCAAAACAGCGGAGAAAGCCGTCAAACCGACGGACGACGCCAAACTGCGGAGAAACACGGAGAACCGTCAAATCAAGAGGGAGGGACGCCTCGCTCTTCTGGTGATCAGAAACTCATCTCTTTCTCTCATTCTTTCCTTCTCCCGTTTCCTCTATAGTCCAGAATAAGCAATAAAACCGCGTCTATTGCTTAAAAGTAGCTTCGTGTTTTCCTCTTTCGTTCCCAAACACGTCCGTCGGGTCATTTTGAAAGAATAAACTGCTTATTGATCATTGTTTGGTATCTTTAAATGTTTTCTGCTTGGCCACGTGGTTAAACTAAAAGATATTAACTTGTGATTAATCTTTTGTGTTGTTTCATGATCCTTTGAAATGTTTTGAGTGATTTAAGGTTAAGTTACTACTGATTCTAAGTGCCTTGGAAGTTAAAGTGCAAGTTGCCACCCACACTTTAGCCAGACAAAGGGGTCAGCCATCTTGCATACAGACTCCATTTTAGAAACGCACACACACATACATACACACAAAACACCTTGAACATTATTTTGAATATACATCCTTTTATTATATCACATGGTTATTAGTCATTTATGCCACTGTTTATTCATTTGACAAATTGTTAATTAAACGTTATAAAATTCAGATTTATGTCTCCAGTAGCTTTGTTGTGTCGAAGAGAAGTCTCTGCTCCGAGGATTCTACGAACTTCAAGAAAGACTGATAAGAGTTTTGGATTCAATTTTTCCCCGGTTAAAGGGGAATGGTGCCCCGTATATCTAAGAATATCTTAATTAATTAATAAATCAGTAAATATTCCCATATTTACAGAATTTATTGAAGAATCCAAAAGTAAGTTAAAGCTTACAAATTGTTCGCTCCTAATAACCCCAACACCAATATCCGTTCTCGTCGCCGTATCCCAGTGAAAAAACAAATCTGATGGACTAGTAGAGGCTTCAAAAGCTACATCTGATTGATGAGACATTGTTCTCTGGTATAACGCTAACGCAGAAACAGCGGAGCCAGGCGTTGTTTACTACAGCTGTTTCAGCAGAGCTCCATGTGAAATGTCACCAGCTGCCCAGGGCATAGACCGGAAGTTAGTTTCTGTTTTTCCCGCGCCGGTCACAAACATCAGATTTTCTTACAATTCCAGCCGTCAAGATCCAAAAACCTTTTTCATCTGAGGTTTTAATAAACATTTACACATGCTGTTCAAACAAATTTAGCCTCTGGCCGATATCTTTAAATGAGTGAGTGAACCCACTACCAAAGATGAACTCTGCTAACTTTAAAAATCAGTTGCTCTAAATAAGCATTCAGGGAAAAGTCATGGGCTTGTGACTATAACCTAATTTATGTTACTAGTTTGCAGTGTAACTGCCTTTGTACTTCAATATGCATATTTGTTCATTTAATTAAAAAAACGGCCACTTTGACATTTATACCCCATTGTCTTTTTTTAACTATTCAGAAGAGCCCGTCCTTGCACAGTCAAAAAAGTAACTATGTAACTTTTACTCTGACTACATTGGAAATAAGCTACTTTTTACTTTTACTGGAGTACATTTTGAGGCAGGTAATTTTACTTGTAATTGAGTAAAATTTCATGAAAGTAATTATACTTGTACTTTACAACATTTTAGTACTCTTTCCACCTCTGCCCAAACCCACGTTTCCCACAATCTCCTTCCATGAATAATGTTTATTGAGCGTATTTATATTCCTTCAACAGAGGGACATGTTCATATTGTCTCACTACTTCAGCAAAATGTTCTTCAAATTGCTCCATGCTAGATTACTTCAGGACTTTGGTTTGTTTTTGGAAATGACAACTGCTGTGCTGTTTACAAAGTTAAAGAATGCGGGGAGATAGAATGAGGCAGGGTGCTGTTGACCAGTCCAAGGCTTTCGCTCTTGTCTCCATACAAAATTGGCCTTTTCAAAGAATTTATAAAGATATCAGCATTTCGATGGTGCTTCCATTTTGGCAGTGAGTGACGTTGGTGATTAGCAGCAAAAGGTACCTACATCAGCATCGAATTTCCAATGGAAAAAGCATGGATTATTGTCATGGTGTATACACTGATGGCGGCAAGCTTCTTTTTCCTTCCATTATGCTTCACTGTACAACATTTGTGCAACTGTTCCAATTGTACAAATGCTGGTATAATTTTATATAATGGCCCAGTTCCTTTGATGCTGGCCCTGCAAAATGGGGACATGAAGGGATACAGTGAAATGACCCAAAAGTTTCAATGGTGGAAAAATGCAGAGTCACATTTCTGGAATGATGCAATGTCCAGTTCCTGAACTTACTGGAATATTGAGGTAGGAGGTTGTAATGAGATGTAGGTGGTAGAGCATTAACGCTTGGAACTCGAGCATGGATTAGAAGAATTGATGACTGAGTGTGGTGTGTTGTCCTCTTCCAGATTTTGAGGGTGACATTAATCACGTGGTGGAAATTGAGTGGAGTGAGGAATGATGGGAGATGGAGTTCTAGTCTGGGGTTCTGCAGGCGGTGAGGTGGCTGAGGGGCGAGGATGTGACAGATATTGGAGTTTTAAAAAGCCGAGCTACAGTTGAATCAATCAGAAAACTCTCCTACAGAAGAAATGTAGATACCATAAATCCTCTAATAAAGGCCCGGGCCTGTATTAGAGGAACAGAATTAGAGACAGGCCTCAATTTGAGCAAAATGAACTAATGGTTCGCTGGAGTTTTTGACAATTAAAATTGCGCCCGTATTTTCAAAGTTAAACACATTTCTTTTAACAACTGTAGTTTCTGCTTCAGCCCCCCCCCCCCCCCCCCCCCCCCACACACACACACACACCCACCGCAGCGGCCACAAACTCACTGATGCGCCTGCAGCCTCTCAGAGTTCCTGCTGCTCTTAACATTAAAGTAACTATTTCATTTTCTGTTCCTCACTTCTGATTACCTTCAATGGTGTCTGTTTGTTGCAATCACCAGGTACAAAAACGAACTTGTTTTTATTTGACTATTTTTCTGTCCTGTCTGTTTATTATCTTCCTGCATCTCCTCAATCCTAAAGAAAAACTGCTACCTGGGTTCATATATATTCACCTTATGAGTTACCTTTGAACTGCAGTTCTAAAAGACCTACCGACCGCAAAAACAGCGGAGTGCTTGCCGGCCACATCAGTTAGGTGCGTCACCAAGGACAAAACAGGTGATGCGCCCCGATCCACAGCAGCAAAACGCATCAGGCACAAATAAAAGAATAAAAGACAGAAAACAAAGAAGGAAATGAGCCGACATGAACGATCGCATGTTAAACTTGTTTTTGAGGTGGCAACACCTGATTTGATAATGTTACTGTGGCCGTGCTCAGGACGCAGATGTCTGGAACGCGACATCAATCAGAGCTTTGCATGCGCAAGCTGGTTAAGGTTAGGATGGGGTGAGGGGAAGGTTAAATTGCAAGAGGGAAAAGGTCACAATTTGGTTAAATGTCAGTTTTACGGCGGGTGTCAGTACCGACACTCTCCCGATGCGCAGGAGCTTGTCACCTGCTGACAGCAGGCTGCTGTCTTTTCCGTGGACTGCATCTTGCCGGTCATTATCACGTGACAGCGACTAGTCGATGACAGGCATAAAAAGTCACTATAGAGTGGTGAAGTCGACTAGTGACTAGTGCATACAACCCCTACTGCTCCCCATAGTGTTCTGCAGCATAATCAGCACGTTCTCTTTGAACTTGATATCGAATTTTCGCCTCCTCTTCGTCTCCGCACGGTTAAAGTTACCCTCGCGGTCTATCACTGGCAAATCAAAAGTGAGACGGATGACACAACCGCCCCCCGTACTTGCTTGTTACCACATTCCACCCAGCCACAATAAAAAAACGGCCATTATTCACCTCCGCCGACTCCCACACCGGCCAAAATATGATACCCGGCAGTTAATTAAATACAGGCTAATATTAGATGATTTACGGTTTTATTTATTTATTCTATTTATTTATTCTATTTATTTATTCTATTTATTTTTTCTAAAGTCTTTTGGACTCATCTGGGCCATATCGCACACGAGCTAGAGCCAGGAAGTTGTGCCTGGCTGTTATCACTATCGGAAACTCCAGACTTTCCTTCTGAGCTCAGCAGTCTGGTTCTTCATGTTCTCTCTGTAGGTTTGATGGGCAGAAGATCCTAGTATCCTGAGAGGTAAAACCTCAGCCTGTCTGTTAAATCACCATCTAAAAGGCTTTAGGACAAACATCTCTTTAAATGCTTCCTCTTTATCCCTGACTGTTTTATCCCCCAGTAAACTGGATTTACTCCTCTGACTGTTCGCCCGAGAGCTTTTTATTTAGTTGTGTCTTCACTGACTGGCTGTTCTGAAAAGTGTCGTATTAAAAATCATGTTTGGTGACTGAGGTGTTGGAAATCCCTGCAGCATTTCAGCTCTGCGGAGTTTTTCTCTGTCTGGCCAACAAGTGATTTTATCTACAGTGATGCTGTTCACACAGACATGGCTTTACACCAGAGAAGGATATTCATTAGACTTCTTTCATGTCTTAACTTCAGTTCATTTCAGTAAACCAATAGATTTTAAACTGAAGGAGGCAGAGTTTTATTGAACAAAAAACTGACATGTGGTTTTATTCATATCGGCGACGGTGACAGAAGAGTTAAGTTCCTGCCCCGTAATTCGAGGGTTAAAGATTCGAACCCCGCTCAGTCTGTTGCGGTTGTGAGAAATGGGCTCTAAAATGTGCTGCAGGTTAACAACCTAAGTTGCATTTTATCTGCATTGATAAAAGACAATTGAGTTTGAAAAGCTCAACTGAAAAGGAGGTAAAATGTACTATGAAAAAGAAGAATGGATCACTTGTTGATTGGGCTTCCATCAGTTCCCAGTCAAGGGGAAATGGCTGAAGTGTCTGAAGAACCTGATGCAGATCTTTACAATACTATTAAGCTTTGAGTCCAACAGAAACACATTTACACACAACACTATCGAACCTGTGCTTTTTAATGAAATCAGAACTGAGATTAAATAATATTCTATTCTGTTTTGACTGACACTAATATAACTAAACCCAATCAGAACCTGTTTGTCTCTTAAAATTAAAAAAAAAATGTAAAATTGCTTTAAATTTGTGATTTTTTTGTTTTTGTTTGTTTTTTCCTTTGAATGAATGCACCAAGCTGCTTGAATACATTCAGAAACTATCAGTTTTTGTCTTGGCCAGTTGCTAATTTGTACTCGTTTGAAATAATTTAGAAACATCTTTTGTTAAAATTTTATTTGTTTCATAAATCTGGAAATAAAAGCTTGAATTATACACTAGTTATAAACTCTCTTTGTTATTAGTTTTTTTCACCAGCAGTTGTTCACATCATTTTAATGTACATAGCTGCTTTCAGGCTTCATTGTGAGCAGTCTGTGGCCGTTAGGAATCCTGCATGCATAGAAAACTTTGCCTCATATGCTGGATATCACGTGCCTTGCAGAATTTGAGAGTGAATATTGATGCTATACATTAGCATTTGTGCCATCCATCCATCCATCCATCCATCCATCCATTCTCTTCTGCTTATCCAGGGGCAGCAGCCTAAGCAGGGAGACCCAGACTTCCCTCTCCCCAGCCACTTAGTCCAGCTCCATCAAGGGAATCCCAGCATGTACTGGGTCTTCCTTTAGGTCTCCTCCCAGTTGGACATGCCCAAAAAACTTCACCAGGGAGGCATCCTGGATGCATCCTTACTAAAGGCCCAAGCCACCTCAACTGGCTAGCATTTGTGCATTGGTTGTAAAGTTGGTCAATCAGAACTGGCAAGTTTGTGACTGAGTGAGAATTGTTACATTAGATCTTGCTACTTCCCAACACCTTTGATGCACACTGGTAGAGTCTGTCACAAATCAACAATGTAAAAGTCAGATAAAATGTGATGGTGTTCAGCAAACAGTACAATGTCAGCTGCATATTTAACTCTGGACCACATGTGAAACTGACCAGGTTCTAATTAGAATAAAACTTGAAAAAGTTCATTCAAACTGCCATTAAAATTGAGATATGTGCAAAAAATGGATTGGCATAACTTTTTTTCCTGCAGTGTGAATGTAGCCATGCTTTCGTTCTTTTTTAAACACAGAAACAGTTTTGTTTACCTGTTTGTAGCTACGGTTTCGCCGACAGCTGCCGGCTTCTTCAGGCTGACGCTGATGGTGATTGACCATCAGCGTCAGCCTGAAGAAGCCGGCAGCTGTCAGCGAAACCGTAGCTACAAACAGGTAAACAAAACTGTTTCTGTGTTTAAAAAAGAACAAAAGCATGGATTTACAAAGACACAGCAAGAACACACCTAAGGTGAATGTAGCCATTTTTCCCTTTATTTTCTACATGTGTCTTCATTCCTGGAAGCTCTTCAGCTCCTGGCAGCTTTATTTTGTGATTTTCTCCAACAGAGGTCGAGTCAGAGAACTTACTTGTCGTTTCAGTAAATGAGATGAACTGAAGCCCTTTTACAGCAGGGTCAAAACTTCTACTCCACCACATCTCCTCGTCTGGCAGTACGCCGGCCTTTTGTCCTCATCTTGTTCACTGACAGGAAGTGGCAGTCCGGGGCTGGTACCTGCCACAAAGTGTGACATGCTCACAAAACCATTTCTGGAGGTTGACTAAAAAAAAAATTAAAAAAATGGTGAAAAAGGAGGCTTTTGCAATGAAAGAACGATAAGTTAGGCCACTATCAGCACCTCTTTGTTGGAGGAGAAAAGCAGCAGGTTTCCTTCCTGTTATCTGATGGACGGATGTCTGAACTCCGGCTACTGTGAATGGATCAGTCAGAACCAAACCAAACACCAAACTATATTAATAAGGTCCTTTTGTGATGGCTGGATAGGTGGGTTTGTGCAGGTCTGATTTAATCTTTTCTGAAGAGGCTGCAACATTTTCACAAAACATTTTAATATTCCTCGATTGCCAGTATCCAGCACGTTTTAGTGGTTTTTCTAGTCCAACACACTAGATTCAGTGGTTGAATCACCTTCCTGATCAGCAGGCTCTGCAGAAGTGTTAATCAACAGCTAATTGAGTCAGAGCCATCATTTATAAACCGTACTTATGAACAGATCTGTGTGTATTTTGTGTGTGAGAACAATTTTTCACATTGTGTGGTATTTACTAATTTGTACTTGAGCATGAAACCATTCCTAAAGATAAGAACAGCGCTGACCATGCGTAGGAACAGCATCTAGTGGTAGAACGGGGAACAGCAAATCTGAAAGTAGTCATCCATGCTGCGAAGGCGGGACACCAGGAGGTGGAGACAGGAACTCAGGTGAAGGCAGGAAGACAGGAACTCAGGTGAAGGCAGGAACACAGAGGCCAGGATCCTGGTAGGTGGACAAGAAGTTCTCAGGGGGCGAAAACACAGGGTCACTAGGAGGAGGAGACTCAGTACTGACCTCTGGACATGGCGAAGTGGCCAGGGTGTCTGGGCAACACGGCAGGGTGGCCAAGGACCTCTTGAAAGGGGAGTTAAGAAAAACCCCTACAACAGGATGGCTGGAACCCACAACAAGTCGCAGGAAGCTACGCAGAATCCCTCTGGCCCAAAGCAAAAGATGAAGAGGTGTCAGTAGTAGTACACTGGAGACATCATCTGGGAGTTGTAGGTGGAGGAGGGTGAGTCTGCTTCCAGCATCAAGGACCACATGGCAGATGACAGAGCACCAGCCTGGAAGCCATAACGTGGGAATCTGTCCCTGTGGATCTCAGCCCAACTCACCCAGCAGGGACTGGGATGGACGGTCTTAAAACATACATGATCTTGCAACTCTCTGGTGATTCCGTGACGTCTTGGGACCAGCCTCATGGAACACTCCTGCCACTGATTCCTGTAAGAAACACTTCCATTAGGAAGGAACATGCTGCTGAGCTTGCAGAGAAAAGTAATCGTTATGATACCTACTGATTACGCATCCGATGGAAAGCCCAAGTAACAGTTTAACAGCTCTTCAGTGTTTCTCTGTGGAGGCTGCCGATCACTTCAACACGAACGTCAGATTAAAAATCAGTTCTTTGAGTTGACTGTTCCACAACTCAGGCTCATCCCTTGAGTTAGGATATATATATATATATATATATATATATATATATATATATATATATATATATATTATATTAGTGGTGGGCATAGATTATTTTTTTTATCTAGATTAATCTCACTGTAATCTTGGAATTAATCTAGATTAAAATGGCTCATTCTAATTCTGCCAAAGACATATTTGTGTGCTACCTAGATAATGAATAAAAGCAAGTCTTTGAGAATGGAGGCATATTTCTTGTTTCAATAATGCATCACAGACTGATAAAGCAGTTTTACTACGATAACTGATGATGAAAATAAATAATGATCAATAAGTATTTGTGCTTAATAGCTGTTTATTCAGTTCAAGAAATTCTGCACTGTAGGTCTACAGAATAGGTCATGATTAACTATTTACAGTCAGTAGCATTTGGTCAATCAGTCCAAGCTCTATTTCTCCTTCTTCCACCAGTCACTCAAGCAGACCAGCTTGTTCACATTGTCTGGTGACAAACTAGATCTTCTCTTCTGCACAATATGGCCTGCTAAATAAAAAAGTATGTGTGTGTGTATATATATATATATATATATTTTTTTTTTTATTATTTTTTATTTATTTATACACATACATGCATACATACACACACACACAAACTATCTGGCCTGGGGAGGGGGTTACATTTCTGGGGTGCCCTTCCAATGCCCGCCTTTAGTTTGCATGTAGGATCGCCTCTGGTGAATAGGAGCGAGAGCTGGAAATGATGCCACAGCTCACCTGTATGAGCAGAAGCCAACTATTGCTGTTGTTGTCTCTGAAAACAGCAAGGGGAATTATTCTTGCTCAACTTTTCTAAACAAATGTAAAAATTTATGAGTAAAACGTTTATTATTACAGGTGAATTTGAGTCGAAGCCACATGAACAACGACCTGTAGAAACAATTTATCACTTTATCACAATAAACAGCTGCTAAAAGAGTTAAACTTAGTTGTAAACCGCACCTGTCTGAGAAAGTCTTGTCTCGGTTTTCTCCGAGTGCTGCTTCGGCCGCGGACGGTGAAGTGTGGCCCGGGGAAAGCCCGGCTGGAAATGTCGGAGGTAAACAAAACAAAATAAAAAGAATAAAAGTCGGATTTATGGATTAAACTCTGGTGAAAGTACATAAATTATTTACTTGTCCCGCGCGATGAGAAGGGAGAAGCGCTGCTGGTGGCGAAGGTGCGACTCTTCGGCTGCATGGGGAACATTAAACTCCGCGAGCCTGGTGTCCGTCCATACGTACGACGATCCGTGCCGAGTATACATCCGCGCCAACCAGGTATGCATCCGCGCAATGTGAAAGTCATCATAGTTTACTTAGTATAGACCCAGATCCCAACCCAACTTTGAGAATAGATTGACGGCGCCATTTTTTTTATCGCGCGATAAAGTCGATAACGGCCCACCCCTAATTTATATATATATAAATATTTTTTTTTCTTTTTATCAGATCAGCTTTTTAAACATTCCCATGAAAGTGTTCAAGATCTGAATCTGAGTGAAACGTCGAACTTAATTCCAAAGACCAGCTCTGACAGATCTTTAGAAAATCTGTAGGACTGTTAAACCACCACATTTATGAAAAACTGGAGATAATAATAATAATTGTTTGAACTTATATAGCGCTTTTTCTAGACACTCAAAGACGCTTCCCACACACTCTCACATTCACACACTGCTAGTGATGGTAAGCTACTTGTAGCCACAGCCGCCCTGGGGAGGTCTGACAGAGGAGAGGCTGCCATTTGGCGCCGTCGGCCCCGCTGACCACCACTAACACAGGCAAGTTGGGTGAAGTGTCTTGCCCAAGGACACAACAGCAGGATACCCCTGGTGGGAGCTGGAATTGAACCCACGACCCTCCGATCATGAGGCAACCCGCTCTACCACCTGAGCTACTGCTGCCCCAAGAGATGCAGACTGGATCAGGGGTTTAAACACAAGTTCTTATGTTGTGAACGGTTTCAATTTCCCAGTGTGATTGTCCCAACTTCATCTCAATTAAAATGAAGAGATTACATCTCGATTAGTTTTTGGCATCCGAGAAATGCGACTTGGAATTTTGTCCAGATTTTTTTTGGCCCCAGGAATCTGGATCCCGTTACATTTTCTCTGTCAGCAGCAGCAGGCTGAATCTTGTTCTCCTCTGATGAACTGTTTGCCAAAAGTCATTGTTTGCTGTGTTTATGAGTTAATTTTCTAACTCAAGTGGATTTTATTGTCTCACTGCAAATGTGGTTCTATTAAACTATACGTCGATATTTCCTGTCACAAAGCACAAAGTTGGACTTAGTATTTTATAGAAAAAATATGAAGAAATATGATTTTATTTTGAAAATTATCAAGAGAAATGTTAGTTTGTTGCTCCTGAGTATGTTTGACCACTTTCTGATCAGACTATTAAATTAACAATTAAAGGGGACATTTTTAAATAAAATCATAAGTCTTCATTCTTATTCAGCATCAGTGTTGGGCAAGTTACTTCAAAACTGTAATGCATTATTTATTACTTGTTACCCTCATTTTAAAGTAATTCATTACAATATTACTGATTTTAAAATGTAAGGTATTACACTACTTTTGCATTACTTTAAGTTACTTTCACCAATACAACTTCATTATGAATCTGGTAATCTGACGCTCAGTGAGCTCATGACATATATGTGGAAGGTGATGTGGTGTCTGAGCTAGGATTGCTGTTAAAAACAGTCAGATATAATAACAGTGTTTTAAAATGATTGTTTATTAAATAAAAGCAACAACAATCTGTACTCTCAGCATGCTGCCATCTTATATTAACTGATCAGGGAGTGGGGTGGTGGGGGCTCCAAGCCTATATTTGCCTTGGTCCCCAAATGCCTTGATACGGCCCTGGATGTGGGACTGACTTCTGGGGTGATCTGATTCTATCACATGTATAAATATTAAATGCTTATATATTATTGCATTTCACTGGTAAAAATGTGTATTGGGGAGAAATCTACCTACTTTTTTCTTTTTTTCTTGATTTTATTTGAATAATGTCCTGCCCTTTCTCTCTCTAACCTTCCTGCATACTGCATGTTTTCTCCGTCTTCCAGAAAAAAGTTTTCTAGACTTCCTACTTTCTAACCATCAGCCAAAGGGATCTTCACATGCTCGGCGCTCCATCAGTAATGAGTTGAAATCACCGGGGCACAGATTATGAACTCAGCTGAGGCAAAGCACGTCAGAAAAACACAAAATACCAGAGAATATGCGCTGATATGAACGATCGCAAGTGAATTATTTTGTTTTAGTGGAGCGATTTTGTGAATGTTACAGCGGCCGCGTGCAGGAGTAGTTGAGCCGTTACCGCGGCGTCCTCTCTGCCCGCAAAGCTGAGTCCATAAATGACGTAATATATGCAGATACTGGATCTTTCTTCGGGTTTCCCGCAATTTGAATTTTTAAGGAACACATCTTGATTCTGGGTTTAAAAATGCATTGTAATTACCACATTACTGACAATTGTACCGAGTAAATATTACCATTTTCTTTCCCTGTAATGCCTTACATTACCACATTACAGCAAAAAGCAATGCATTACAGTAATTAATTACATTTGTACCGCATTACTCCCAACACTGTTGACATGTAACGTTTTAAACAATGTAACTGATGATAAAAACACAGTTTTGTAGGCACAATGTTTCAATAATGACTATGAGCACAGCAGACTGTTGTTTATACAGTTTATCAGTAAAAATGGTTGATTTGGAGGTGACTGGAGCTCTGTAACATAAAACCATAGAAGTGTTAATAAGAGTGTTGGGCAAGTTAACTTCAAAACTGTAATGCATTATTTATTACTTGTTACCCTCATTTTAAAGTAATTCATTACATTACAATATTACTGATTTTAAAATGTAAGGTATTACACTACTTTTGCATTACTTTAAGTTACTTTCACCAATACAACTTCATTATGAATCTGGTAATCTGACGCTCAGTGAGCTCATGACATATATGTGGAAGGTGATGTGGTGTCTGAGCTAGGATTGCTGTTAAAAACAGTCAGATATAATAACAGTGTTTTAAAATGATTGTTTATTAAATAAAAGCAACAACAATCTGTACTCTCAGCACGCTGCCATCTTATATTAACTGAGCAGGGAGTGGGGTGGTGGGGGCTCCAAGCCTATATTTGCCTTGGTCCCCAAATGCCTTGATACGGCCCTGGATGTGGGACTGACTTCTGGGGTGATCTGATTCTATCACATGTATAAATATTAAATGCTTATATATTATTGCTTTTCACTGGTAAAAATGTGTATTGGGGAGAAATCTACCTACTTTTTTCTTTTTTTCTTGATTTTATTTGAATAATTTCCTGCCCTTTCTCTCTCTAACCTTCCTGCATGCTGCATGTTTTCTCCGTCTTCCAGAAAAAACAGTTTTCTAGACTTCCTACTTTCTAACCATCAGCCAAAGGGATCTTCACATGCGCGGCGCTCCAGCAGTAATGATTTGATCACCGGGGCACAGATTATGAACTCAGCTGAGGCAAAGCACGTCAGAAAAGCACAAAATACCAGATAATATGCGCTGATATGAACGATCGCAAGTGAATTATTTTGTTTTAGTTGAGCGATTTTGTGAATGTTACAGCGGCCGCGTGCAGGAGTAGTTGAGCGTTACCGCGGCGTCCTCTCTGCCCGCAAAGCTGAGTTCATAAATGACGTAATATATGCAGATACTGGATCTTTCTTCGGGTTTCCCGCAATTTGAATTTTTAAGGAACACATCTTGATTCTGGGTTTAAAAATGCATTGTAATTACCACCTTACTGACAATTGTACAGAGTAAATATTACCATTTTCTTTCCCTGTAATGCCTTACTTTACCACATTACAGCAAAAAGCAATGCATTACAGTAATTAATTACATTTGTACCGCATTACTCCCAACACTGTTCAGCATTTAAAATTGTACTTCTTTTGCTTGTATAAAGTGGCTTGATTTCATGTTGTGGAAAAGTAGTAACAATAAATGGGTTTTGGAGAAAAATGGATTATGATGAATGAAAAGTGAAATTGCACTAAATGACTGGAGGAGCCTGTAATCTGTAATCTGGCGGTCAAACCAAATTCAAAAACAGGTCTCTTTATTGACGTTTTCACCATCATGATGGTGAAGATCAAAGACAATGTTTGACAAATGTTCTTTGTGGTTGAAGCACCTCGTGATTTTTATCTTGAGAGGTGCTATAGAAATGATACTTCTTCTTCTTGAATCACAAACTGGGTTACTGAAGAAAGCAACAAAAGGCTTCATGATAAGAATGCAAATATTAATAGAAAACTAGAGATGGCCTTCTCTGAGTACTCCAGCAACTCTCTGCTTCCTGTTTTTTTCTTTCTGGCTGAAAGCTGTGAGGATATTTTGAGCAAAGTACAGCCTCTCATTTGTTTAAAGCTGCTCATCATCATGACTCCTCTGTCTCTTGTTTGGGGTATCTTCTTTCCAAGCTCGATGCATTAAAAATTGAAAGCTTCCTTTGTGTGGCTGCCGAGGGAAGGGAGGGGAGAAGAAACCGCCACAACTCTCTTTTTGAGCATTACTCCTGTACTCTTGTAAAGCCAACATCAATGAAGATAAAGAGAGAAAAAAAAGCAACGTGAAGATGTTGTTGTCACTGTTTGTTTTTAATGTTGGGATGTTAAAAAAAAAAAGCTTTCGAACTGCTGCAGTTGTGGTGAGATGAACATGTACAGTACAGGATGTTACATCCTTCTCCCAAAGGAGAATATAAAATAAAGAAATACATATTGCAGCTGCAGCCTCGGATTTAACAACCAGCTAAAAAATATCTGAATGCAACACCGTTGCATCAGTCATCCTGATTAATAGGATCATTCTGATCTTTGCTGAGCAGAAAAAAGGAAATAAATTATTAGAAATTGTTCTTCTTACAGATAAAATGACCTGTCTGCTGTATCCATGTCACTGATGACCTGTGACCTCAGATGAGCTCATTACAGCTGGACCTCTGCCGACAGGCCGGCGCTGTGTGACGGATTCACCCTCCAATCTGAATTAAATGAACTTTTCTGTCCCTGTGGGGGTTCCGTTTAGTTTGCAAAGAGCTGGAAAAGAAACAAACTGGAGTAAACCCAAATGTCATGAAAGCAGCAATCCACAAATGATGGTAAAATGTGAGAAATACAGATTAAATGGGAAAAAAGCTAAATCTGAGGGGTTAGTTAGTGAATTTAATCTTTTTTGTTCAAGTTTGAAGGTCTATTTGTCCCACATATTTGTTTGTTTAAAAAGCAGAAGACTTGATTTAGTGAGCTTGTCAGAGCCTACACCAATTGTTCTGAAGAGAGAACTGTTTCTTGTGATTTTGATGAAATTCACACTATTCTATATAGAACCACGTGTGATTTTCTGGATTTAGTTTTTCTCATTTTGTCCCCATAGTTGAGTTTTACCTGTGGTGAAAATTACAGACATCATCTTTTAGGTGGGAGAACTTACACGATTGGAGGCTGACTAAATATTTTTTGCCCCCACTGTATGTTAGGTTGACTGGATATCGTTTTGTGAAGCAGAAATTAATTTATTCTTCTAAATTGTCCCTAGGCATGAGCATGTTCGTCTGGTGACTTGTCCAAGGTGTCTCTCGCCTTTTGCTCGATGTTTCGATGGATGGAAATCTGATCTCCGTGACTCCATTGATGATGCAACAGTTCAGCTAATGAAGGAGTCATTAATAAAACAAGAAATATGATGTTTTTATATATTTTTTTTTACAAATATGTGATCATCAACAAGGATGTCCTGTGGAAAAGTAAAAGACCTGTCAACGACAGATCTCTGCTGCTTAAGGGACGACGGCAAATAATTTTGATTTATTTTAGTTACTTTTAATAAGCCATGAACAACTTTGAATATGTCCACTCTCATAAAACCCCCAGTTATTTTAACAGAATGGTGAAGATCTTTCTGGATTGAAACAAAAAGCATCTAAAAGACATCTGTAAACACGTTTAATTAGGCTCAATTTAATAAAAAATGAAAGTTTTTGGTCTTTGATTTATTGTCCATGTTTTCCACAAACGTGTTCCACAATAATAAACACAAACCATATATTTTGTTTTTTAAACTTAAGATTTAGACATTGTAAGCTCTATTCAGCAAATCAGACTTGGATCATATTACAGCAGTTAGAACCACTTCAACAACACAACTGCTGTTTAAGTATTCTTTTTATTTCCTGGTTGTGTTTTTTTCATCCATATGCCTTTAATCATTGTAATTGTTGGTCTGGTAGGAATATTTTAGCAGGTAAAAATACAATAAAGGTCTTAAACATACAATAGTAATACATCTTAAAGATTTTTGTGTTTTTTTTGAGAGCGCATTGTTTTGCACAGAAGCTAAAAATGATTTTAGGGTAACTGTTCTGTAACCGGACTACAGGATACAATAAGATAATTAAAAGAAAAAATAAACAAATGGGCCAATAATTAGGTTCGGGGAGAATTGGAGGTTGTTTAAGAATGACTGGAGTCACGGGTATAGCATGAAACGGTTTATATACTAAATTTTAATAATAATGGGAAATATAACACATAAAGATAACACACAAAAACAGATGAAAACAATCGACAATAGTAAAATGCTCGGTATGAGATTTGATCATATGAGTCACAAGTCAGCCGGCGTCAAGTCAAATCCCCACGCTTGGGGTGAAAGTCAGAGTCCGGTGGTGCGATTTTTTCCTACCGCACCGTTGAGATTGTTCACAGAAGAGAGCAGTCTGCTCTTCAGTTACTTGAGATGTCCTGGTTCGTTCAGTGGTTAAGGCTCGCCATCTCCCTCGTCAGGAAGAAATCCAGTTCTCGTTCCAAGTGAGTGATCATAGGAGTCGGGATCAAACCCAAGGAAAAAAAAAAACCCAGCCTGTAAACAACAGGACTGTTAGCGAGTTGGCATCGACCCTTCTCGTCACATCACAGCATAAAGTCTTACAGACTTAAACAAATGCTTCACTCTATTGGCATAGCCAATCATGTTTGGGTTCACAGTTCAACTAACATAACATCAATTTGATTGTCTATTAAAATAATTCTCAGTAGCTCTGGAAATATAATTACATATGACAACAATTGTTCAGCTCAATAGGCTCAGTTAGATTCTATTACTCTACACTATTCAACAAGAAATACATTCATGACAACAAGGATACATTTAGTTGTGTTTCTATACAGCATTGTGACACCTTGTATATCTGTAACACAATAAATAAATAAATAAATAAATAAATAAATAAATAAATAAATAAAATGTTCTATAACAAAATTCAACAAAATATAAATTCTGGTCCTTTGGTCCACCTTTGTAAAATAATTCCTCCCTAATCAGTTAGCTTTTATTTATTTTTATTTATCTATTTTTTTTATTATTAAATGTTTGGTTAAGGGACGCATTGCTAATTCTATGGCGTTAGCTATAACGCCCCTGAGGACCTTGTACATCTAGGCCGTACCACCGTTAACTGGCGGTTTGAGCCGTTAACTCCTGGGAATCCCATATGCCCTACCGCCGTTAACTGGCGGTTTGAGCCGTTAACTCCTATATGCCCTACCACCGTTAACTGGTAGTTTGAGATGTTAACTCCTGGGATCTAACGTCTAGCAGCCCACTGCTGTCACCTCGGTTGCTGTAATTAGCTTTTTGAATTTAATAATTTACTGAATTTAATCTCATTCACTCACCAACGCGCTCCAACGGTTCCCTCCTACAGAGGATTGGTTCACTCTGTCGTCTCCACACAAATCTATAAGAATGGAATTAATTTGATAAGCTATTTAAGTTTCCTTTTTTTTTTTAAGTTGCATCGTTAGCTTTTTCTCTTCTTTTTTCTTTACTCACCGCGTTGGTTCCAAGTTCCTAGCTCTTATTAGAAGGAGTCAAGTCCGCCTCTCCCTCTATCTATGCGGCACCCAAATCAGGGTTCTTCACGGCCTCGACCGTTGTTTTTTTTTCTCTCTCTCTCTCTCTCTAACCGCTCAGTCTTTGCTTTCTGTATCTGCGTGCTGCACAGCCGTTTGTCTCTCCTCTCGCTCAGCTGCGTCGCACGGTTTTATTTCGCGGAGGCGGGACTTATTTCTCTCAGCCAATGAAATTTCAGATTCCCACCTGGACCAATAGTATACAGCTTTCCTCTTCTGTTTCTGTTAGGGATGTTCAAGATTCTTGTTTTAACCGATGTTTAATATTAAACTCGTTATTTTAGTTATTCACCCTTCCAATAATTCATTATGAAATTATCTATTAGTTAATTAGATATCTATTAATTAGTATTGTTAATTTCCTTAATTTATATTTTATATTTTATCTAAATTGAGGATGGATCATATTAGTAAGCCAATTAGTTAATACCTCATTAAGGTTCTAGCTTCTGGGTTACATCCTCCCCCATTAAATATCATGCACGTCCCTGTGCATTGTTTCTACGGGGTACACAACTTCTTGAGTAAGAGAGTCAATAAAAGCTTTATTAAGTCCTTGGAAAAGGGACCTAACTACGGTCACTAGTGGATTGCCCAATTGAGAGTAAGTTAGTCTTTGAGGAGGCTGACTACTTCGTTCAGATCTCCTGACATACATCTCTGGTTGCACAGTATCATGCTCATCCGTTTCGGTTTGATTCTCAACTGAGACAGGACGAAGTGAGCTCTCTGTTTCCGACAGAGCTGATGAGCTATTCTCTAAGACTTTGGTCTTTTCAGATGTATGTGTCTGATCGTGTATGATGGGTTCAAAACTTACATCACGTTGCTGCGACTTTAGGACACCATCCAATTGAGGTAGGTTTGTGTTAGTTTCATCCCCCGTTTCTACGTCAGGTAAGTATACTTCGTTTTTTTTCGTTTTTTCAGGTAAGTATGTTGCTGCTTCTTTCACTCTTTCAGGTAAGAATGTCGCAGTTTCACTCATTCTGTCAGGTAAGAATGTTTCGGTGTTGATGCCTTTGTCAAGTAAGGACAATTCAGCATTTTCATTACCAGCTAAGGTTGGTTCCTTGCGATCCCCTGTGTGTAAGGATAGTGTGTTTTGTTGTTGAATATTATTTACCGGTCCTGAATCTGCTATGAGTTCCCTATTTGGCAAGGTGACCGCTATTTGATAGGATGGTCGGTTTAGCACTTGTGGAAGATCAGAGTAATAAAACTCATCTACCTCTTCGTCAAGTGGCTCATCTGGGTCAGGTTCTAAGGCTGAACTCTGTCTTGTATGAGGTCTGCTAGGTTTCGTAACGCGTTCTGTTTCATTTTCTAATGAAGAGAGAAAACCACAAGGCAGTAAAAGATCTCTGTGGAGTGTTCTGTTGGGTCCTTCTCCGTTCTCTGGTTTTACAGTGTATACTGGCAAGTTTTCCATCTGTTTGAGAACTATATACACTGTTTGCTCCCATTTGTCTGCTAATTTATGCTTTTCTCTTAAGCGAAGATTTCGGACTAAAACACGATCTCCCACACCTAGTGTGGACTCACGAATGTTTCTGTCGAACCGTTCTTTGTTCTTCCTCGCTGTTTTTTGAGAGTTTTTTATGACAATGTCATAACTCTGTTCCAGATGACTCTTCAGTTCTTTAACATACTGAGAATGAGTTATAGAGGGCTTGTTCAAATGCGGTAACCCAAAGGCAATATCTATAGGCAACCGAGGCTGCCTACCGAACATTAGCTCGTAGGGAGAGTATCCCGTCACGTCATTTTTTGTACAATTGTACGAGTGAGTAAGTGGTTTTACAAAATCGCGCCAGTGATGTTTCTCAGTGGCTTGTAAAGTTCCCAACATGCTGAGTAATGTACGATTGTACCGTTCAACGGGGTTGCCACGAGGGTGATAAGGGCTCGTTCTGACTTTACAGATACCAAGTAAAGAACAAAGTTCCTTGATTGTACGTGATTCGAAATCCCGTCCCTGATCACTATGAAGACGCTCAGGAAACCCGTAGTGGACTAAAAAATGTTCCCACAGGTTCTTCGCGACGGTGGTGGCTTTCTGATCTTTGGTTGGGATGGACACTGCATACTTTGTAAAATGGTCTGTAATCACTAAGACATCTTTAGTGTTCTTACTGTCTGGTTCTATGGAGAGAAAATCCATGCAAACTAACTCCATAGGTCTGGTGGTGGTAATATTCACCATTGGAGCAGCTTTGTCAGGGAGGGCCTTCCGACGGATACATCTTTCGCAAGTTTTAACTTTGATTTCGATATCACTAGCCATTCTTGGCCAGTAAAAACGGGACCGAATGAGATCTGTCGTACGTTCAACCCCAAGATGCCCCATATCATCATGTAGGCTTTGCATGACTGTTGAACGTAATGAATCAGGCAAGACTAACTGCAATGATGTCTCTGGTCCTAATTGGCGTCTCCGGTACAGTAAATCATTTTGAAACTCAAACCGTTTCCACTCTCTCAAAAGGTTAAGAACCACCGGGGGTTCTGCAATAGTATCAGTTGGCGGTTTATTGTCAGTCATAAGCAGCTGAATGACTCGGCCAATGGTTGGATCTTTCCTCTGCAAGGAGACAAGGTCAGCATGGTTATACTTGGGCACAGCAAAGAAACTGTCACTATTGTCTTCCAACTGGAATAGGTCTGGAATGGCCGCTGCAGACATGGCAAGTGACTGAACTAAACCACAAGGAGAATCAGTCTCATCCAAGACCATGTGCTTTTGGCATGTTGCCTTCACTGCTTCGGCTTGAAGTTGAAGCTCGACTTCTTTGACAGAGGATAAAAGATGAGATCGGAACTCATCTAGTCGTTGGCATTCCTCAGTGAATTTTGAGTTGTCTTCAGGTTTATCATGCAGCCTCCTAGACAGGCCATCCGCGTCAACGTTCTGTGTACCTGCACGGTATCTGATGTCAAAATTATAGGTGGACAACGCAGCTAGCCAACGATAGCTCGTTGCATCGAGTTTTGCCGTTGTTAAGAGGTAAGTTAACGGATTATTATCAGTAATGACAGTGAATGTGTTCCCATACAAATAGTCATGAAACTTATCTGTTATGGCCCACTTTAAGGCTAGAAACTCCAACTTGTGCGCAGGGTACCTAGTTTCACTAGAGCTTAAACCGCGACTTGCATAAGCGATTACCTGTGTGACACCGTTTTGCACTTGGTATAGCGCTGCACCGAGTCCGGTCGTACTAGCATCTGTGTGTACTAGATATGGGAGTTTTGCGTCAGCGTAGCCAAGAACTGGCGAAGTGGTAAGTTTTTCAATAATAGTTTGAAAGGACTTCTCACAGTCTTGGCTCCAACGATTCCCAAAGGGTTCTTTGGGGTTCAAGTACTTTGATCTACATGGTGGTGTTTTAAAGTTTTTCCGTTTGGGTGGATAACCAGCCGTGAGAGATGTTAGTGGCTTGACAATATTTGAGTAATCTTTAACGAAGCGTCGGTAATAACCGGTAAATCCTAAGAAAGATTGGAGTTCCTTCAAAGTCTGAGGCTTCGGCCATGTTTTGAGTGCTTCCACCTTATCTGGATCGGTTTTTATGCCATCTCGAGATACTATATGTCCAAGATAACGCACAGATGTCTGGAAAAAACGACACTTATCTGGTGATAGCTTGAGTCCGTATTCTCTAAGCCGTTCAAGAACGTGAGAAAGTCTGGTTTCGTGTTCTTCCAAGGAGTTGGAAAAGACGATCAAGTCGTCTAGGAAAACTAACACTTCCTTCAGATTAATGTCCTTCATACACTTTTCCATAACCCGTTGGAAAGTGCTTGGAGCATTTGTTATTCCTTGTGGCATACGGTTAAATTTATAAAACCCAAACGGGCAAACAAAAGCAGTTTTAGGTTTATCCTTTTCACACATCTCTATTTGATAGTAACCTGACTTGAGGTCCATCACAGAAAACCACTGTGATCCAGCGAGAGCAGAAAAGGACTCCTCCAAGTTAGGCAGGGCATATGCGTCGCGAATGGTTTGCAGATTAAGCTTTCTATAGTCTATACATAGACGTACCTCACCATTCTTTTTCCGAACTACCACTATTGGTGAGGCAAATGGAGACTCCGACTCTCTTATTATACCGGTTTCCAAGAGGGCTTCCAAATGTTTTCTCACGGCTTCATAATCATGTGGATGGATCGGCCGAGATTTCTGTTTGAATGGGGTCTCGTCTTTTAAGTTGATGTGATGTCTTATCTGTTGTGTATGACCAAAATCAAGATCGTGGTGCGAAAACACATCGGAGTAAGTGTTAAGTTTGTTGGTGATCCTCCCTTTCCATTCTTCGGACAAGGGCGAAGTACCGAAGTCAAAACTGAGAGGAGGGTTTGAAGGTGAAGTCTGTTGCTGCGAACTACACGCCGCAAGTACTTTCTGATCACTTTTGTCAGGTTCTGGATATGGCATAACACGATCGGCTTTAACTAACTCAGCGATCACACAGTTAGTGGGTAATGTGATGTCATGGTTAGTTTCGTTTCTTAGTACAACAGGTACTTTGTATGGACCATGTGAAGGTAAGGAAATGAGGCAACAGTCTACAATTATACCCCCTGGTAGAGAACCATTGGTGGGTTGTTCAATGAGTGCATAAGGCTCATGCTTGTTTTGGCTGGGTTGCATAAACCCTTCTAGTAACAGTTTTTTATTTGCAGGGAGAACTTCTTGGGTTCTCCCTCGAAGCTTCACCACACCAACTCGTCCATCTTTGCTTTGTTTTTTTCTGACTGCTAAGGCTTTTAGCACGTGTTGGTACCCATAAGAGAGTGCCTTGGAATCAGGTAAGTTATTGGCAGACAATTGCTCATACAAAGGATCGAGTGTGTTTGTGCCAATGAGTAGTGGTGTATCAGAGTTTGAGCTTATATCCGGAACCACTAACGCAAGGGTAGGTAACTCAAGTCCAGACTGATCGAGCTCTTTTGGAAATGTGACACTTATCTCTATGTATCCTAAATAAGGAACTGCTTGACCGTTTGCGCCCTCGACTTCTAACAGATTACTGATGGGTTTAATTGAGAGGTCAGGTAAGTGTTCTTGGTAAAAAGAATTGGCAATGGTGGTTACCTGGGACCCTGAATCCAGTAAACAATTACATTCAACACTGTTAACTGAGACTGTAGCTGTGCATCGCCCACCCACTAATCTTTTGGGAAGTTTTGGCACTGAATGAGCATGAACTGGCTTGCAAAAAAGTCTCTCTGTCCTTTCCTTAGAGGGACTTGGTTCTACTTTAGCACCTATCTGTCCCACGATAGGAGCTTCTACCGGTTTAAAGGAGGAGACTGAGCAATTAGCTTTGACATCTCCCACTCGCGCTGCTTCTGTCTAAGAGCAAGTCTTTTAGTTGCAACTAGTGCTGGATTTGGCTCGTTGCTACAGCTAGAAGCTATGTGCCCATCTTCTCCGCACTTAAAACAGTATCCAGGCTTTGGTCTGGGCACCACTGCTGTTATCTGCTGAATCTGTTTGGGCTCATCTGGAATTTTAGTCCCCACACGGGGTTTTGACTCTTTTTGAGTTTTCTTTGCCTTTTTATCTGTGTTGTTAACCTTAAGCTGTGCAATTTGGCTCCTGAGCTCAGCGATTTGTTTGCGTAAGTCATCACAGTTATCATCTATTTCCAGTTCACAAGTGTTTTTACTCTGAGAGCATGTTGTTTGCACATTTGAATACACTCTAGTTCGTTGTGCCCCTAAGTGTTGTTTCATGCGTGCTGCTTTAGTAGCCTGTTTGTCTTCTTCAGTGCGCAGTTTGAGGAGAAGTGCTGTAAAATGAGGCGGGTTGTCTTTCTTTTGTTCGAGTTGCAGGTTTGAAATCAGCGAGCTGTCCCAACAGCCTCTGCAAAACTGCTTGAGCAGCTGCTGGTCGGCGTCACTGGAGGAAATTCCATTCCTCTGAATAACTAGGTTTAACAAGGTGTATAACCTCTGAAAGTAATCGGAAGGTTTTTCACCACTGTCCTGGTTTGTGTTTAAGAAGCGAGCAAAGAGCTCGTCGCCGTCTTCGACAGCTGCGTAAGCTGAATCGAGATGTTCAAGGTACGTTTCCGGGTCGGATTTTGGACTAAGAGCTTTAACGATGCTCGCTGCTGGGGCTGACAGACTCTCCACGATTCTTCGTACAATTTGGGACTTGGTGAGTGAAGGATCATTTATGCATAACACTACACTACTACGCCAAGTATCATAGTCAGTTTCAAAAGAAGGGTGTGGAACTCGCCCTGAGAACGGTTTTAGTCTGTATTGTGAAGTAGGCGGAGGGATAACCTCACTGCTTTTAACAATGTGTTCCACAATAACTCGCTGAACCTCAGGTGTGTTTAAAAGATTTGGTGGAATGCAAGGGTTTTGTTTTCCAGTCTCTGTAGGTGGACAATTGTCCTTTGAGTTGTTCATATAGTTAACTTCTGGTGTTAAAGGCAGGGAATATGTAACTTGGTCACTATGGAGCATTGGCTCTGGTTCAGTGACTGGTTCAGATGCATGGGTATCCCTTCCTAAAGATTCCCCAATTTTTGCCAGTTCCTCCATTAGAAGGTCTTTAAATGATTGATTGCTACGCGCAGCTATGTCCCTGAGCTCTGACAGATAGGCATCAGTGGCAGATGTGCTAGTTTCTAGACTGTACGCACTGGCTAGGTCTTGAATATGAAAGAAAACATCTGGGTTCCTAGTACAAGGTTTGTCATAGGGTAAACATTGTTTCTTTAATTCCTTAACAGTGGCTTCATGTTGAAACTCCACAATAATCTGATCACAGTTTGGTAACTTAATGCGCCTGTTAACTGGTCCGAATCCTTCCATAAACCCAAAGACTTCGTTATCAAGGTCTGTATCAGTTAACCCACTGATTAAAACAGCATTTGAAACTTTGACCTTTTCTGTTTTTACAACTTCCATTTTAAAACACTCAAAAGTACCAATAATGCCAAAATGGCAAACCACTGTGACCTCCAGGCACTCTTATGATGTCAGTCAATGGTTAGCTAAGGTAACAACTCTACAATTCTCCTGGCTGGCTCGCCAAGTTTTATGTAACCGGACTACAGGATACAATAAGATAATTAAAAGAAAAAATAAACAAATGGGCCAATAATTAGGTTCGGGGAGAATTGGAGGTTGTTTAAGAATGACTGGAGTCACGGGTATAGCATGAAACGGTTTATATACTAAATTTTAATAATAATGGGAAATATAACACATAAAGATAACACACAAAAACAGATGAAAACAATCGACAATAGTAAAATGCTCGGTATGAGATTTGATCATATGAGTCACAAGTCAGCCGGCGTCAAGTCAAATCCCCACGCTTGGGGTGAAAGTCAGAGTCCGGTGGTGCGATTTTTTCCTACCGCACCGTTGAGATTGTTCACAGAAGAGAGCAGTCTGCTCTTCAGTTACTTGAGATGTCCTGGTTCGTTCAGTGGTTAAGGCTCGCCATCTCCCTCGTCAGGAAGAAATCCAGTTCTCGTTCCAAGTGAGTGATCATAGGAGTCGGGATCAAACCCAAGGAAAAAAAAAACCCAGCCTGTAAACAACAGGACTGTTAGCGAGTTGGCATCGACCCTTCTCGTCACATCACAGCATAAAGTCTTACAGACTTAAACAAATGCTTCACTCTATTGGCATAGCCAATCATGTTTGGGTTCACAGTTCAACTAACATAACATCAATTTGATTGTCTATTAAAATAATTCTCAGTAGCTCTGGAAATATAATTACATATGACAACAATTGTTCAGCTCAATAGGCTCAGTTAGATTCTATTACTCTACACTATTCAACAAGAAATACATTCATGACAACAAGGATACATTTAGTTGTGTTTCTATACAGCATTGTGACACCTTGTATATCTGTAACACAATAAATAAATAAATAAATAAATAAATAAATAAATAAATAAATAAATAAAATGTTCTATAACAAAATTCAACAAAATATAAATTCTGGTCCTTTGGTCCACCTTTGTAAAATAATTCCTCCCTAATCAGTTAGCTTTTATTTATTTTTATTTATCTATTTTTTTTATTATTAAATGTTTGGTTAAGGGACGCATTGCTAATTCTATGGCGTTAGCTATAACGCCCCTGAGGACCTTGTACATCTAGGCCGTACCACCGTTAACTGGCGGTTTGAGCCGTTAACTCCTGGGAATCCCATATGCCCTACCGCCGTTAACTGGCGGTTTGAACCGTTAACTCCTATATGCCCTACCACCGTTAACTGGTAGTTTGAGATGTTAACTCCTGGGATCTAACGTCTAGCAGCCCACTGCTGTCACCTCGGTTGCTGTAATTAGCTTTTTGAATTTAATAATTTACTGAATTTAATCTCATTCACTCACCAACGCGCTCCAACGGTTCCCTCCTACAGAGGATTGGTTCACTCTGTCGTCTCCACACAAATCTATAAGAATGGAATTAATTTGATAAGCTATTTAAGTTTCCTTTTTTTTTTTAAGTTGCATCGTTAGCTTTTTCTCTTCTTTTTTCTTTACTCACCGCGTTGGTTCCAAGTTCCTAGCTCTTATTAGAAGGAGTCAAGTCCGCCTCTCCCTCTATCTATGCGGCACCCAAATCAGGGTTCTTCACGGCCTCGACCGTTGTTTTTTTTTCTCTCTCTCTCTCTCTCTAACCGCTCAGTCTTTGCTTTCTGTATCTGCGTGCTGCACAGCCGTTTGTCTCTCCTCTCGCTCAGCTGCGTCGCACGGTTTTATTTCGCGGAGGTGGGACTTATTTCTCTCAGCCAATGAAATTTCAGATTCCCACCTGGACCAATAGTATACAGCTTTCCTCTTCTGTTTCTGTTAGGGATGTTCAAGATTCTTGTTTTAACCGATGTTTAATATTAAACTCGTTATTTTAGTTATTCACCCTTCCAATAATTCATTATGAAATTATCTATTAGTTAATTAGATATCTATTAATTAGTATTGTTAATTTCCTTAATTTATATTTTATATTTTATCTAAATTGAGGATGGATCATATTAGTAAGCCAATTAGTTAATACCTCATTAAGGTTCTAGCTTCTGGGTTACATCCTCCCCCATTAAATATCATGCACGTCCCTGTGCATTGTTTCTACGGGGTACACAACTTCTTGAGTAAGAGAGTCAATAAAAGCTTTATTAAGTCCTTGGAAAAGGGACCTAACTACGGTCACTAGTGGATTGCCCAATTGAGAGTAAGTTAGTCTTTGAGGAGGCTGACTACTTCGTTCAGATCTCCTGACATACATCTCTGGTTGCACAGTATCATGCTCATCCGTTTCGGTTTGATTCTCAACTGAGACAGGACGAAGTGAGCTCTCTGTTTCCGACAGAGCTGATGAGCTATTCTCTAAGACTTTGGTCTTTTCAGATGTATGTGTCTGATCGTGTATGATGGGTTCAAAACTTACATCACGTTGCTGCGACTTTAGGACACCATCCAATTGAGGTAGGTTTGTGTTAGTTTCATCCCCCGTTTCTACGTCAGGTAAGTATACTTCGTTTTTTTTCGTTTTTTCAGGTAAGTATGTTGCTGCTTCTTTCACTCTTTCAGGTAAGAATGTCGCAGTTTCACTCATTCTGTCAGGTAAGAATGTTTCGGTGTTGATGCCTTTGTCAAGTAAGGACAATTCAGCATTTTCATTACCAGCTAAGGTTGGTTCCTTGCGATCCCCTGTGTGTAAGGATAGTGTGTTTTGTTGTTGAATATTATTTACCGGTCCTGAATCTGCTATGAGTTCCCTATTTGGCAAGGTGACCGCTATTTGATAGGATGGTCGGTTTAGCACTTGTGGAAGATCAGAGTAATAAAACTCATCTACCTCTTCGTCAAGTGGCTCATCTGGGTCAGGTTCTAAGGCTGAACTCTGTCTTGTATGAGGTCTGCTAGGTTTCGTAACGCGTTCTGTTTCATTTTCTAATGAAGAGAGAAAACCACAAGGCAGTAAAAGATCTCTGTGGAGTGTTCTGTTGGGTCCTTCTCCGTTCTCTGGTTTTACAGTGTATACTGGCAAGTTTTCCATCTGTTTGAGAACTATATACACTGTTTGCTCCCATTTGTCTGCTAATTTATGCTTTTCTCTTAAGCGAAGATTTCGGACTAAAACACGATCTCCCACACCTAGTGTGGACTCACGAATGTTTCTGTCGAACCGTTCTTTGTTCTTCCTCGCTGTTTTTTGAGAGTTTTTTATGACAATGTCATAACTCTGTTCCAGATGACTCTTCAGTTCTTTAACATACTGAGAATGAGTTATAGAGGGCTTGTTCAAATGCGGTAACCCAAAGGCAATATCTATAGGCAACCGAGGCTGCCTACCGAACATTAGCTCGTAGGGAGAGTA
The DNA here is from genome assembly GCF_043380555.1 of Nothobranchius furzeri. NCBI lineage: Eukaryota > Metazoa > Chordata > Actinopteri > Cyprinodontiformes > Nothobranchiidae > Nothobranchius > Nothobranchius furzeri. The sequence continues at coordinate 67,718,902 of NC_091741.1, read as the reverse complement.
TCCCGTCACGTCATTTTTTGTACAATTGTACGAGTGAGTAAGTGGTTTTACAAAATCGCGCCAGTGATGTTTCTCAGTGGCTTGTAAAGTTCCCAACATGCTGAGTAATGTACGATTGTACCGTTCAACGGGGTTGCCACGAGGGTGATAAGGGCTCGTTCTGACTTTACAGATACCAAGTAAAGAACAAAGTTCCTTGATTGTACGTGATTCGAAATCCCGTCCCTGATCACTATGAAGACGCTCAGGAAACCCGTAGTGGACTAAAAAATGTTCCCACAGGTTCTTCGCGACGGTGGTGGCTTTCTGATCTTTGGTTGGGATGGACACTGCATACTTTGTAAAATGGTCTGTAATCACTAAGACATCTTTAGTGTTCTTACTGTCTGGTTCTATGGAGAGAAAATCCATGCAAACTAACTCCATAGGTCTGGTGGTGGTAATATTCACCATTGGAGCAGCTTTGTCAGGGAGGGCCTTCCGACGGATACATCTTTCGCAAGTTTTAACTTTGATTTCGATATCACTAGCCATTCTTGGCCAGTAAAAACGGGACCGAATGAGATCTGTCGTACGTTCAACCCCAAGATGCCCCATATCATCATGTAGGCTTTGCATGACTGTTGAACGTAATGAATCAGGCAAGACTAACTGCAATGATGTCTCTGGTCCTAATTGGCGTCTCCGGTACAGTAAATCATTTTGAAACTCAAACCGTTTCCACTCTCTCAAAAGGTTAAGAACCACCGGGGGTTCTGCAATAGTATCAGTTGGCGGTTTATTGTCAGTCATAAGCAGCTGAATGACTCGGCCAATGGTTGGATCTTTCCTCTGCAAGGAGACAAGGTCAGCATGGTTATACTTGGGCACAGCAAAGAAACTGTCACTATTGTCTTCCAACTGGAATAGGTCTGGAATGGCCGCTGCAGACATGGCAAGTGACTGAACTAAACCACAAGGAGAATCAGTCTCATCCAAGACCATGTGCTTTTGGCATGTTGCCTTCACTGCTTCGGCTTGAAGTTGAAGCTCGACTTCTTTGACAGAGGATAAAAGATGAGATCGGAACTCATCTAGTCGTTGGCATTCCTCAGTGAATTTTGAGTTGTCTTCAGGTTTATCATGCAGCCTCCTAGACAGGCCATCCGCGTCAACGTTCTGTGTACCTGCACGGTATCTGATGTCAAAATTATAGGTGGACAACGCAGCTAGCCAACGATAGCTCGTTGCATCGAGTTTTGCCGTTGTTAAGAGGTAAGTTAACGGATTATTATCAGTAATGACAGTGAATGTGTTCCCATACAAATAGTCATGAAACTTATCTGTTATGGCCCACTTTAAGGCTAGAAACTCCAACTTGTGCGCAGGGTACCTAGTTTCACTAGAGCTTAAACCGCGACTTGCATAAGCGATTACCTGTGTGACACCGTTTTGCACTTGGTATAGCGCTGCACCGAGTCCGGTCGTACTAGCATCTGTGTGTACTAGATATGGGAGTTTTGCGTCAGCGTAGCCAAGAACTGGCGAAGTGGTAAGTTTTTCAATAATAGTTTGAAAGGACTTCTCACAGTCTTGGCTCCAACGATTCCCAAAGGGTTCTTTGGGGTTCAAGTACTTTGATCTACATGGTGGTGTTTTAAAGTTTTTCCGTTTGGGTGGATAACCAGCCGTGAGAGATGTTAGTGGCTTGACAATATTTGAGTAATCTTTAACGAAGCGTCGGTAATAACCGGTAAATCCTAAGAAAGATTGGAGTTCCTTCAAAGTCTGAGGCTTCGGCCATGTTTTGAGTGCTTCCACCTTATCTGGATCGGTTTTTATGCCATCTCGAGATACTATATGTCCAAGATAACGCACAGATGTCTGGAAAAAACGACACTTATCTGGTGATAGCTTGAGTCCGTATTCTCTAAGCCATTCAAGAACGTGAGAAAGTCTGGTTTCGTGTTCTTCCAAGGAGTTGGAAAAGACGATCAAGTCGTCTAGGAAAACTAACACTTCCTTCAGATTAATGTCCTTCATACACTTTTCCATAACCCGTTGGAAAGTGCTTGGAGCATTTGTTATTCCTTGTGGCATACGGTTAAATTCATAAAACCCAAACGGGCAAACAAAAGCAGTTTTAGGTTTATCCTTTTCACACATCTCTATTTGATAGTAACCTGACTTGAGGTCCATCACAGAAAACCACTGTGATCCAGCGAGAGCAGAAAAGGACTCCTCCAAGTTAGGCAGGGCATATGCGTCGCGAATGGTTTGCAGATTAAGCTTTCTATAGTCTATACATAGACGTACCTCACCATTCTTTTTCCGAACTACCACTATTGGTGAGGCAAATGGAGACTCCGACTCTCTTATTATACCGGTTTCCAAGAGGGCTTCCAAATGTTTTCTCACGGCTTCATAATCATGTGGATGGATCGGCCGAGATTTCTGTTTGAATGGGGTCTCGTCTTTTAAGTTGATGTGATGTCTTATCTGTTGTGTATGACCAAAATCAAGATCGTGGTGCGAAAACACATCGGAGTAAGTGTTAAGTTTGTTGGTGATCCTCCCTTTCCATTCTTCGGACAAGGGCGAAGTACCGAAGTCAAAACTGAGAGGAGGGTTTGAAGGTGAAGTCTGTTGCTGCGAACTACACGCCGCAAGTACTTTCTGATCACTTTTGTCAGGTTCTGGATATGGCATAACACGATCGGCTTTAACTAACTCAGCGATCACACAGTTAGTGGGTAATGTGATGTCATGGTTAGTTTCGTTTCTTAGTACAACAGGTACTTTGTATGGACCATGTGAAGGTAAGGAAATGAGGCAACAGTCTACAATTATACCCCCTGGTAGAGAACCATTGGTGGGTTGTTCAATGAGTGCATAAGGCTCATGCTTGTTTTGGCTGGGTTGCATAAACCCTTCTAGTAACAGTTTTTTATTTGCAGGGAGAACTTCTTGGGTTCTCCCTCGAAGCTTCACCACACCAACTCGTCCATCTTTGCTTTGTTTTTTTCTGACTGCTAAGGCTTTTAGCACGTGTTGGTACCCATAAGAGAGTGCCTTGGAATCAGGTAAGTTATTGGCAGACAATTGCTCATACAAAGGATCGAGTGTGTTTGTGCCAATGAGTAGTGGTGTATCAGAGTTTGAGCTTATATCCGGAACCACTAACGCAAGGGTAGGTAACTCAAGTCCAGACTGATCGAGCTCTTTTGGAAATGTGACACTTATCTCTATGTATCCTAAATAAGGAACTGCTTGACCGTTTGCGCCCTCGACTTCTAACAGATTACTGATGGGTTTAATTGAGAGGTCAGGTAAGTGTTCTTGGTAAAAAGAATTGGCAATGGTGGTTACCTGGGACCCTGAATCCAGTAAACAATTACATTCAACACTGTTAACTGAGACTGTAGCTGTGCATCGCCCACCCACTAATCTTTTGGGAAGTTTTGGCACTGAATGAGCATGAACTGGCTTGCAAAAAAGTCTCTCTGTCCTTTCCTTAGAGGGACTTGGTTCTACTTTAGCACCTATCTGTCCCACGATAGGAGCTTCTACCGGTTTAAAGGAGGAGACTGAGCAATTAGCTTTGACATCTCCCACTCGCGCTGCTTCTGTCTAAGAGCAAGTCTTTTAGTTGCAACTAGTGCTGGATTTGGCTCGTTGCTACAGCTAGAAGCTATGTGCCCATCTTCTCCGCACTTAAAACAGTATCCAGGCTTTGGTCTGGGCACCACTGCTGTTATCTGCTGAATCTGTTTGGGCTCATCTGGAATTTTAGTCCCCACACGGGGTTTTGACTCTTTTTGAGTTTTCTTTGCCTTTTTATCTGTGTTGTTAACCTTAAGCTGTGCAATTTGGCTCCTGAGCTCAGCGATTTGTTTGCGTAAGTCATCACAGTTATCATCTATTTCCAGTTCACAAGTGTTTTTACTCTGAGAGCATGTTGTTTGCACATTTGAATACACTCTAGTTCGTTGTGCCCCTAAGTGTTGTTTCATGCGTGCTGCTTTAGTAGCCTGTTTGTCTTCTTCAGTGCGCAGTTTGAGGAGAAGTGCTGTAAAATGAGGCGGGTTGTCTTTCTTTTGTTCGAGTTGCAGGTTTGAAATCAGCGAGCTGTCCCAACAGCCTCTGCAAAACTGCTTGAGCAGCTGCTGGTCGGCGTCACTGGAGGAAATTCCATTCCTCTGAATAACTAGGTTTAACAAGGTGTATAACCTCTGAAAGTAATCGGAAGGTTTTTCACCACTGTCCTGGTTTGTGTTTAAGAAGCGAGCAAAGAGCTCGTCGCCGTCTTCGACAGCTGCGTAAGCTGAATCGAGATGTTCAAGGTACGTTTCCGGGTCGGATTTTGGACTAAGAGCTTTAACGATGCTCGCTGCTGGGGCTGACAGACTCTCCACGATTCTTCGTACAATTTGGGACTTGGTGAGTGAAGGATCATTTATGCATAACACTACACTACTACGCCAAGTATCATAGTCAGTTTCAAAAGAAGGGTGTGGAACTCGCCCTGAGAACGGTTTTAGTCTGTATTGTGAAGTAGGCGGAGGGATAACCTCACTGCTTTTAACAATGTGTTCCACAATAACTCGCTGAACCTCAGGTGTGTTTAAAAGATTTGGTGGAATGCAAGGGTTTTGTTTTCCAGTCTCTGTAGGTGGACAATTGTCCTTTGAGTTGTTCATATAGTTAACTTCTGGTGTTAAAGGCAGGGAATATGTAACTTGGTCACTATGGAGCATTGGCTCTGGTTCAGTGACTGGTTCAGATGCATGGGTATCCCTTCCTAAAGATTCCCCAATTTTTGCCAGTTCCTCCATTAGAAGGTCTTTAAATGATTGATTGCTACGCGCAGCTATGTCCCTGAGCTCTGACAGATAGGCATCAGTGGCAGATGTGCTAGTTTCTAGACTGTACGCACTGGCTAGGTCTTGAATATGAAAGAAAACATCTGGGTTCCTAGTACAAGGTTTGTCATAGGGTAAACATTGTTTCTTTAATTCCTTAACAGTGGCTTCATGTTGAAACTCCACAATAATCTGATCACAGTTTGGTAACTTAATGCGCCTGTTAACTGGTCCGAATCCTTCCATAAACCCAAAGACTTCGTTATCAAGGTCTGTATCAGTTAACCCACTGATTAAAACAGCATTTGAAACTTTGACCTTTTCTGTTTTTACAACTTCCATTTTAAAACACTCAAAAGTACCAATAATGCCAAAATGGCAAACCACTGTGACCTCCAGGCACTCTTATGATGTCAGTCAATGGTTAGCTAAGGTAACAACTCTACAATTCTCCTGGCTGGCTCGCCAAGTTTTATGTAACCGGACTACAGGATACAATAAGATAATTAAAAGAAAAAATAAACAAATGGGCCAATAATTAGGTTCGGGGAGAATTGGAGGTTGTTTAAGAATGACTGGAGTCACGGGTATAGCATGAAACGGTTTATATACTAAATTTTAATAATAATGGGAAATATAACACATAAAGATAACACACAAAAACAGATGAAAACAATCGACAATAGTAAAATGCTCGGTATGAGATTTGATCATATGAGTCACAAGTCAGCCGGCGTCAAGTCAAATCCCCACGCTTGGGGTGAAAGTCAGAGTCCGGTGGTGCGATTTTTTCCTACCGCACCGTTGAGATTGTTCACAGAAGAGAGCAGTCTGCTCTTCAGTTACTTGAGATGTCCTGGTTCGTTCAGTGGTTAAGGCTCGCCATCTCCCTCGTCAGGAAGAAATCCAGTTCTCGTTCCAAGTGAGTGATCATAGGAGTCGGGATCAAACCCAAGGAAAAAAAAAACCCAGCCTGTAAACAACAGGACTGTTAGCGAGTTGGCATCGACCCTTCTCGTCACATCACAGCATAAAGTCTTACAGACTTAAACAAATGCTTCACTCTATTGGCATAGCCAATCATGTTTGGGTTCACAGTTCAACTAACATAACATCAATTTGATTGTCTATTAAAATAATTCTCAGTAGCTCTGGAAATATAATTACATATGACAACAATTGTTCAGCTCAATAGGCTCAGTTAGATTCTATTACTCTACACTATTCAACAAGAAATACATTCATGACAACAAGGATACATTTAGTTGTGTTTCTATACAGCATTGTGACACCTTGTATATCTGTAACACAATAAATAAATAAATAAATAAATAAATAAATAAATAAATAAATAAATAAATAAAATGTTCTATAACAAAATTCAACAAAATATAAATTCTGGTCCTTTGGTCCACCTTTGTAAAATAATTCCTCCCTAATCAGTTAGCTTTTATTTATTTTTATTTATCTATTTTTTTTATTATTAAATGTTTGGTTAAGGGACGCATTGCTAATTCTATGGCGTTAGCTATAACGCCCCTGAGGACCTTGTACATCTAGGCCGTACCACCGTTAACTGGCGGTTTGAGCCGTTAACTCCTGGGAATCCCATATGCCCTACCGCCGTTAACTGGCGGTTTGAACCGTTAACTCCTATATGCCCTACCACCGTTAACTGGTAGTTTGAGATGTTAACTCCTGGGATCTAACGTCTAGCAGCCCACTGCTGTCACCTCGGTTGCTGTAATTAGCTTTTTGAATTTAATAATTTACTGAATTTAATCTCATTCACTCACCAACGCGCTCCAACGGTTCCCTCCTACAGAGGATTGGTTCACTCTGTCGTCTCCACACAAATCTATAAGAATGGAATTAATTTGATAAGCTATTTAAGTTTCCTTTTTTTTTTTAAGTTGCATCGTTAGCTTTTTCTCTTCTTTTTTCTTTACTCACCGCGTTGGTTCCAAGTTCCTAGCTCTTATTAGAAGGAGTCAAGTCCGCCTCTCCCTCTATCTATGCGGCACCCAAATCAGGGTTCTTCACGGCCTCGACCGTTGTTTTTTTTTCTCTCTCTCTCTCTCTCTAACCGCTCAGTCTTTGCTTTCTGTATCTGCGTGCTGCACAGCCGTTTGTCTCTCCTCTCGCTCAGCTGCGTCGCACGGTTTTATTTCGCGGAGGCGGGACTTATTTCTCTCAGCCAATGAAATTTCAGATTCCCACCTGGACCAATAGTATACAGCTTTCCTCTTCTGTTTCTGTTAGGGATGTTCAAGATTCTTGTTTTAACCGATGTTTAATATTAAACTCGTTATTTTAGTTATTCACCCTTCCAATAATTCATTATGAAATTATCTATTAGTTAATTAGATATCTATTAATTAGTATTGTTAATTTCCTTAATTTATATTTTATATTTTATCTAAATTGAGGATGGATCATATTAGTAAGCCAATTAGTTAATACCTCATTAAGGTTCTAGCTTCTGGGTTACAGTTCCATTTTCTATAAATATGCTGGGTTTATCACTGCGTTGTGAGATAACTGTAAAATGATAATAATCTGAATAATTTGGATTTTTCAATATAATACCAATAAAAGACAGTCCAATAAGACAAAAAGAAAAGTTGAGAAAGTGCTAAATTATTCCGGTTGAGCATATCCCCTCTTCTTGATTCTGAGGGTGTCAGTACGCTGCAGGCTGAAGGGGAACATCAACTCTGAATATGTGGTTCAGGTGGTAGAACAGACCACCCACGACCTGCAGGGATTTCACCTGATCTCCTCTTAATGCTTGACTGAGAGCTCCTCGAGTCTCTCTCGCCTGGCTTCTCACTGTGTGAGTTCATAGGCGTTCTGTCCATTAACCCCTCTAAGCTGCAGATTGTTTTGGGGCATTTCCACCTGGAAAAATAAACACCCACAGATACAACTAGTGACATTTCCAAGGCTTTACAGATTAGAAATATCTGAGAAACTCACAGAAGTCACAGGCCACAGATTTAGGTGAGAAGTACTGAGACAGACTCCAGAGTACAAGAAGTTGAAGACAATTATGTCATCGGACCTCATCTGGATCTCTGCTAAATGTGATAAAGTGGAAAAGGTTAGAATTAACAGGAAATCACATAATTAGCTGAAAATGTCTTTGGTGAAACTCCAGCAGTGATGGAGACTGAAAGCAGTCAAGTAATTAGATTAGATTATCTGCTTCTATTTCTTATATTTGTCCGTCCATCCATGAATATTTTTGTCCATCCATTCGGCACTCCTGACTGAGATCATAGGAGCATGATGACTCCCCACCCCCACCCCCACCCCCCTACAGTGAAAAGTGAAACTTCTTCCATCCTTAAAGTTTTGACATGATCTGTTCTCGGTCTCTGCTGAAGCCACACTCCTTGAGTTTTTAGACAAACCCTCAAAGAGGTGGCTGTCAACTGTTCCTGAGAATTTCCTGGCTACTTCTGCCTCTGCTCATAAAGACAGAAGTTCACAGATCTCGTTGTCACTCCAATTAGCCATGTCCGCTAGTTGTTTACTTACTTTCCCATGTTTACATTGTTTATATACTCTTTCCGGTCGGGGGTCGCCACACATTTGCTACGTCCAGGGGCGGCTTTATCATTAGGTATAGGTCGGCGGCCACCTGGGGCCCCCTTATGTTGGGGTCCCCCCTAGCCCTGACTGGTGGCACCCCTCTGTTAATGCCACAATGGACTATTCCTTTAAGATGCTAATGCACAAACAGGAAGCAATTGGTAGTCATTCCACTCCAATCCAGTTGGTGGCAGTAATGCACCAAATTGTTGTTTGCCAAGTGCCATAAGACCACAAATAATAATAATAAGAAAAAGCAGAAAAAGAAGAAGAGAGGCAGGAGCATTCGTAACAAACTCAAAGCGGTAGTCAAAACATTAAGCATGAAATGAAGTTATCCTAGTGGCTCCAATAAGACAAAGAAGCCGCTTGCTTTATAAAAGATTTCTTCCTCACTTCCGAAAGTGACATAGTTTTTCAATGTAAACATCAAAAAGAAGCAGAAAGGAAAGAATGGAAAATGTTTCAAGGGAGGAAAACAGACCAAATTGGGAAAAAAAAGGCAAAAGCACAGGAGCACTGACAGGAAAAAGAAAGCAGAACAAAAATTGAAAGCACTCAAACAGAGGAAAAGACAGGAAAAAAGAGGAGGACTAATAAAAAGGGAAATTAACTCATGGCAGAAGAAGGAAGAGTTTTGCAAATCCAGTTAAAGGTAAGATTGTTCAAAATTTAGTGTAAGGGGCCCATGTCTGTTCGCCTTGGACCCCCAAATTGCTACATCCGCCACTAGCTACATCGGCATCTTCCTCTGATGTGCCAAGGCGCAATCACCGTTTATAGGACAGACAATTACTGCAATATTAGCCCTGACTGGTGGCACCCCTCTGTTAATGCCTCAATGGACTATTCCTTTAAGATGCTAATGCCCAAGCGAGGCGCAACAAATGCAGCGAAATTCACACAACGCCATCCCAGCGTGGCTTGTTAATAAAACGCACTGTTGAGGTAATGCTACGCTGATTTGCCGGCATAGTGTGTCTTGTTAAAAGGGCTTTTGAGTCATTTTCTACCAGGCCTAAAAGGGCTAAAGAGGCACACAAAATGAGGCCAACCTAAATGACTGAGAATTTTCAAGGTCCCCAACATTCCTCCACATTCTAATGGCTCCATTTACCAATGAAAGGCAGCTAAATGTCAGTGATTGAGTTGTGATTTTCAAACCAAGGAGCCATTTGGCTACCTCTGGCAGGCGCGCAGATAGGGTGGGGGACGGGGGGGGGGGGGGGGGATCTGTCCCCCCCCAGATTCAGATCGACCCCGATTCGTCCTCCCCAACTAAGGCCAGAAAAAAAAAAATCGGAGGTTAAATGCTTGAAGCTCATTTTTCCAATTACATTGAATGCAGCATGATGTAAACAAACACCCACTCCAGAGGCGCCAAAGTAGTTGCTGCTAAAATGCAGGATGAAGCGATAAAGGCAAACAATTACTGCGTATTTAAAAAAGACCAACAGTGTAAGTAGGCGGGACCGATCTGTCTGTTTATGCATGTTGGTTCTAGTTTCAGTACGTTGTTGTCAGTGTTGGGACTTACTCATTAAAAGCGCCAAAGCCCCATTGCTATATGATCCTCATGAAGTTACTACTTTACACCAGAAGATAGTGGAGATGTGTAATCCCGGCTTTCCACAGGAGCCGTCAGCAGCACGTTACTGCAGCAGCACGTCATAGCTGCTGATAGGAACCGCTGTGGTCAACAGAACCTTTTCCAACGGAGCCGTCAGCAGCGCGAGTCGGCCGCGTCTCAGGAGCAGCATGCCGCGGCCTTTGCGCGCCGGTTCTATTTTCTACGCGCGACGCCTCTGAAACGGGTCAAGTTCGACATTTTTGGGGAAGGAAAGACAGGAAATCGGACGCGGAAATGGAGAGAAGCTCCCGAGATTTTCAGAATAAAGAACGTACTGCCTTCCGGTTGCTTTACTTTAAAAAAGGTTACTACCTGTGCGGCCCCGTGAGAAGTTATCCTATAGCTAGCAGTCTCCTTTGTTTTTCAGGTCCGTAATGGCGATTATAAAATGGACAGAACATAAAACACAAACCATGCTGTAGTTTTCTCCTGCTTGTTGTAAGGTTATGAAGTTCATTATTTTCAGCTCCACACAGCTGCCCCTGTGCACAGTAACACCCGTGTTGAAAACGCCAAGGTCGGGTGTTCCTCAGACTGTTTACATTCCAGGAGAAGAAGAACGCTTTTACTTAATCAAAGTACTTTATTTGTGATTAAAAATATTAAGCAAAACATATGTTGATCAATAATAATCAAGTGAATGATCTGTGAAATAAGATGTCATGATTTATAGTTTAATGAAAACAGGACTACTGCACAGACAGACTGACCCTCATCTCCATAGAAACGCATGACACATTGTTCCAACCAATCAGAGATTTCCGCTGCCGCAGGAGAATCTGGCTTGTTGACTTAAAGTGTCCAATCCACTTTACTAAAACTTATCAACAATTCAGAGATATAAAACAAGGCAACGCCATTTTAAGTTCAGTTCCATTTTGACTTCAGTTCTATTCACCGTCATCCTAAAGAAAAGCACAGCCTGGCCAGATGTGTTTTCTTCTTTAAACGAAGAACTGTGAAGTTGGAGATTTTCGTCGTTTAACAACCAGACAACATCCTTTCAAAATAAGAGCACCTGCTGACGCTGCCGATTGGTACCGGGGTCGACCCTTCAGACGGGCTTTGACGTGCTGCGACCGCTGCTCTGACAGCTCCAGTACACATCCGAGGTTCTTGGACCTGGCATTTCCTGATCTACCTGGGAGGCCCCCCACTGGGTACGTACACGGCAAAATAGCAGCTCATGTCATCACTTTATAAGCCTCGTGATATCTAGTCATAACAAAGACGACCAGATTCAATGACGTCAGCCTAAGGAGTCTGAACCAACCACACACACACACACACACACACACACACGCACCAACACAACATCCAAATCCATTTTCATCCATCACAGAGTTAGTCCTGGTAGATTGTTAATAATTTATAATTAAGAAATTAAAGATTCTCAAACGATCCCAACTCTCTCTCTTTTCTTGTCTCAAAGTCAATACAGAGTGTTTAATTAAACTCCCTGATGATAAAAACAGCCTATCTTCTGATTATAACAAGTGATCTACTTACAGTGTATTAAAATACCACTCTAGATAGTTACATCACTTCAATTCCGTTACATTGTTGTTGTGTTTACTGACGAAGTCACTCGTGTGACTTTGTGCTCGGTCGGTGACAGCTGCTCCCCTGCTGCTACGCATCTCGTGGGAAGGGCAGAGCAGCAGTTTACGCGAGCAAGACATGCTGCTGCAGTGACGTGCTGCTGACGGCTCCTGTGGAAACCCGGGGTAACCTTCAGGCTGAGCAAAGTTTGGGAGTTTTTAGAGTTTGAATGACGTCTTCCGCCGAGAGATTCCCAGTCGGGAAGAGGAGGAGATGTGCGCAACATGAAGAGCGCAAATATTAGATAAAACTTATAATTGCCGGCAGGTCTGGTCTTTGTTGACTGATAATTTTGTCTGGTCATGACTGACTCTGATTATGAAGCAGAATATTGACTCTGATGAAGAAATTCACTCATCCAGCCGGGAAGATTGATGCTGCGGCAGCATCACCGCTGGTGCTGCACGGGAGGTGTGTGGAGTTTACAAGCTCCAAACGTTGGGTTTGATGTTGGTTTAACCTTCTCTGGGACGTGATGGATGTAGAAACGATGGTAAAACACCACTAATGTGAAAGACGTAGCGGAAATGTAAAAAAAAAAAAAAAAAAGCCGTAAAGAGGCAGATGCCGATGCGTTATGTATGGAAGTCAAGTGTGCCACATAATCATTAAAAAAGTCAAATATAAAATTTAAAAAGAGATTTATATATTTAAATATAAATAAAAACTTCCCTAATATAATGAAAATTTCTAAATAATGTAAAAATACAAAGGAACATCTGTTGGTCAGGCTGAAAAGTTTGGGAACTACTGCTCTAAGTGATAAGTGAATATTGTTTCTTATTATATTTTATGTGCAGTTTTTTAGGGCTTTTACGTTTTCTGTAAAGATTGGTATGCTGAAAATCATTTAATGTTTTTCATAAAGCATGAGGTTTTAGTTAGTAATTGATTGGGAGAATAACAAATGACTGAATTAAATAGTGGGGTGCCTCTGTCAGTGCGCCCCAGGGCAGCTGTGGCTACATCATAGCTTATCACCATCAGTATGTGAATGTGTGTGTGAATGGATGAATGATACAGTGTAGTGTAAAGCGCTTTGGAGTCCTTACTCTGAGAGGTGCTATACAAGTGCGGATCATTTATCATTTATAGCAAGGGCGTCAGTTTGTTTTCAGAATTGCTGGGGACAATAACCATACACTTGAGTGGGGTTTAAAAATGCTGGGGACAATAAAGTAGGCTAGCACAGGGGTCGGCAACCCGTGGCTCTGGAGCCGCATGCGGCTCTTCCATCCATCTGATGCGGCTCTCTGTGCTTGTAAAATAATGAATGGATATTTAAATAAAATGCTTTATATTTTACTTCATTAATTTTACATCTGTATGCCAATTCTAAATGTAAAGATTGTCTGCGTAAACCTGAACAGTTCCAACCCGGTCTGACTGTGAGACCGGGTTGACGCATCACGCTTGTGCGTAATCATAGGCGCTTCCTGAGCTGACGAGGACGTGAGATTCTGGGCTTCTCCTCAGACAGGCTCCTGGATGTGTCGCCACATTGGAGACAGGAACAAACGGGCAAAACGGGAACTATCCGGTCAACACAAGCCCTGCTTTTAACTGTTCTGTTTTCTTGTGAAAATTGTTGCAAAGATATAAAATTAAACTTGATTAACACCAGAGCCAGGCACACTGCGCCGTTATCTCCGTCACTGTAAATGAGGGAAAAACAAATTGATCGGATCCTTTTCTGACCTTCCCCAGTTTAAACTGTTCAGAATACAAATCCAGGCTCTGTCTCGTTTGATTGGTGTAACTAAAGTTTGTACTGAATGGAACTTTACATTAAACCATGTTGAAAAGAAAAGGATCTGATTAAATCGTTTCCCCCTCATTTAAAGACACAAAGTACAGCTTATACGCGTAGCTCTGGGGTTAATCAAGTTTAATGTTTCTCTTTGCAACAGTCTTCACAGGAAGGCAAAACACAGATATTTACATTAGACTTTTATTGTGACGGATGAACTCAAGGATGTTGGTTGTTTTGAAAGAATTACCCCGACGCACACTGATGCACACACAGATGAGCTGCTTTAATCGTTATGCACATTGCGGAGGTAACTAAATCCATCAAGAAATGATTCCCATCAGAACATCAAAGCTTTATACTGGACACTGTGTTCAGCGCGGCTCGGAGCGCCCATGGTGGACAGTGGGCTGAAGATCTGCAAAGGGGTTCGCAGCGCAGCGCAGAACCACAGTGCATGCGATAAGATTTCCTCCCACTGAAGCGGTCTGGAAACCCGGTCCCTCTGAGGAATGTGTCACTTGGAAAAATTTTCTTTTTATGAAATTATGAAACTTTGGCTGAACAGTGCTTGTTCCCGTCTCTAATATGGAGACGCATGACGCATCCAGTCTGAGGCAGAATAGCCTCTTCAGCTCAGAAAGCTCCTGTAGCGACATTTGATCACGCACAAAGTTCATGTGGAGCAGAAGCGGTCGGGCCACGGCAGGTGAAATGTTCCTAGCCTACATGAAGTGAAACTGTTTAATTGTAACATTAATATGTTACTGGACACACTGGTCTGGTTGGTTAGACCAGTGTTTGAAGTGGAAAACACACAAACACACACACACACACCAATTAAAATAATGCTGATAGCGTGGACTAGAAGACAGGTGATGATTTACATATTTAAATGATGATCAGGCTGCTGTAAAATGTAGTCTCCATCCACATCCAGACACAATTATCCTTTATTCTTTCTCCATTTGCTCTGCTCTTGTCTGGGCTGACGTAGCTGACGGTGCGCGCGGCGCGCCTAACTAGCGGCTGATGCACATTGTACGCATTTGGAGAGGTGGGCTGGATGCTTTGCTTTTACTGGAAGATGGTCCACTTAACGCACGATTGTAGACTACATATTAATGACAAATGAATGAAATTTAAATTGTGAGTTTTTACTTCATATTTTATGAATAAAAATGACGGGGGAAAACATTTATGACATCTTTTTAAACGAAATTTTCTAGCGCGACCTGCCTGCTTCACTTAAGTCACTGCTTATTAAGGTCTGTCCAAAATTACCGTGGGAAATGCGTAATAATGGCTCTTTGATGGGAACAGGTTGCCGACCTCTGGTATAAGATCTGAGCTGGTAAAACAAAAATCCTCATCAGCAGGCTTTTTTGAAAGTGGGGGGGACACAGCTGCCAATCACAAATTTTGCCGGGGACATGTCCCCGGTTAAAATGACGCCTATGATTTATAGTGTTGATCAGGCAGAGCTTTGTTGCCAGCGTTCCACTGTATAATGGCTTCTTTTACGTAAACCATTGGATGAAATTACACAAACTGACTGAGCTCTAGTTAAGGCGCTTGCAATAGTTTGTGTATGTGTTTGTGTGAGCGTGCTTGTTTGGGGAGGGTACATTGGAACTTTGTCCCCCCCCCCCCCCCCCCCCACAGTTTGAAAATCCTATCTGCGCCCCTGACCTCTGGTAGAGCTGATGGGGTTCTAGTGTTAGGCTCAGCAAAAAAAAAAAAAAAGTACTTACGCCAAATAGGTTTGTGATCTATCAAACTTGGAGTACGCACAGCTGCACGCAATCTCCACTTCATAAATCAGAAACTGTCTAGAACAGTTCTCAGCTGCTTTTTAGTCACATCCCACCCTCACCACACCCACTTACTGCCGTAAATAGTCAATGCAAAGTGCCTTGTGGATCTCATGCATATACATATGCCGGCTGTTGCAGTGCTCCGCTACGATGGCGACCGTAGATCAAGGTAGATCAAGGAAGCGCAACTTCACAGAAGCAGAAATTAAGGTACTTGTGGGTGAGGTGGAGAAATGAAAGGAAGTGCTTTTGCAAAACAAATAAGAGAAACTCTACGGAGTGGCACAGCGTTGCTGAAGCTGTCAATGTTGTGAATTCTTCAGAGAGATCTGTGGCGGATATTAAAAAAATGGTCCAATCAGGATTCGATCCCCAGTTGATCCCCAGTCACCCAAACAAAGATCTCCCTTGTCCAAGTAACCAGGGCACATGATCAATTGGGTCACAGTGACAGGACACACACACTGTCACAGACGCATGACATTCTGTCTCAATCTGTCCCCCTGCTGATAATCTGCAATTCCGTATTCTGCGCTTCAGGCTCCATGTGTGTGCGCGTGTGTGTGAGTGTGCGTGCACGTGTGTGCGTTTGGGGGGTCTTGTTCTGTGTCAAAATGAAGCAGTACAAGTGATAATGCTGCAGGATTTCATAATTTTATCCTTCTCAGCAGCAGCACTGCAGGTGCTCTCAATGTCCAAAATGTGCGTAAGCCAGGTCCTTAGTCATTTTAAAGTTGCACAAATTTTTCCAATAAGGTTTCTTTCATAAATCCCAAAGTTTGCGTGGAAAGTTGCTTACGCAGATTTCTGACCCCCATTTTGTGCATAAGCAAACTTGATAAATGAGGCACCTGGTGCCCCCCCAGGAAAAGCCAGCGTTAACAAATCATATTAATGTTCAGTCACACCACATATTGATCTTGTTTATTCAAGACATAGTTATAAACAAAATAAAATATTACAAATAATGAGTAAAGAAATAATCAGAATAAAAAATGCATGTGTTTCTGCTGCTCACCATTTTAAAAAAGTTTTTATCTCCATAGTTTTTTTAACACAGCAACAGGTGAATTAACCCAAAAAATACTGTGTGTGTGTGTGTGTGTGTGTGTGTGTGTGTGTGTGTGTGTGTGTGTGTGTGTGTGTGTGTGTGTGTGTGTGTGTGTGTGTGTGTGTGTCTGCTCTGTCTTCTCGATCCCCAGTGAGTCGTGGAGGATGGCTGCTTATACTGAGTCAGGATTCTCTGGAGGTTTCTTCCTGTTAAAAGGGAGTTTTCCTCTCCACTGTCACTTTATGCTTGCTTGGTATGAGGATTGCTGTATAGTCACTGACACTAGTCAGTGACTTGCTGCAATTTGCTGGGTTCCTTATATAGGAAACATTATTTCTGATTGGCTTAATGAACTGACCTGAATTGGAATTTTTATTATGTGAAGTGCCTTGAGACGACTCTTGTCGTGATTTGGCGCTATATAAATAAACTTGAATTGAATTTAATTGAAATACATTTTTAAATTTAAGTATGGATAACATTTTAAATAACTGAAATGTATATTTTTGAAGTGTTTGTGTTGAGATGTGTTTTGTTTTGTTTTATATTACCTGTTTTATATAACTTATATTTCCATTTTTACATGCTAGGGTGCCATTTTTTGGAGTATTTCAACTTGCTATATATCAATACAACACTTAAAATATAAATTTTAATAATCTAAATGCAAAATGTTCATAGCAACTAAATAATTTACTAAAAAATGCAGTTATCCTTACAGAAATTGAAAGTCTTTTGTTTTACACATATTTTTCATTATACTGAAATGCCACAGCTTTATCCCTCAAATTGTAAATAAAAAAAAGTTTCACACAATCCTTTCTAACAACAAAAAATTTATTTGAAGTGCTTCCACAAATTAGTTTCTGAGCTACACTCATTTATATAAACTGTAACAAAAATGAAAACATAAATAATAATCAGCAGCAGTCTAACATAATAATGTTGAATATTTGTAGCAACATTTTCAGAAGTTTATAGTTTTCCTTTTCTCTCAATAATAATAACAATAATAAAGACTATTGCATGAAAATATACGTGAGGGAAAAAAACCTGAAACTTAAACATCATTCGGCGCCGTAATGGCGTCAACCGCTTCGAAGAGGGAGGATGTACCGTTTGGCGGGTCCGTGATTCAGCAAAACGTTCGTAGTGTGTCGGAAGTTTGTAATGGGTGTGTGATGTAGGATGTGCTTGTCTAAACATATTATTGCGAAAAAGCGCAAGAAACAGACAAAAGACTGGGACTACAAAGAATTAGAATTCACAGGAAAATGATGTCAAAGCAGGTGATTGAGTGAGTGATTATCATGTGACAGTTCAAGTTGACAATGTGATGACATTTATTCTAGCGTGTGAAGCCCTGTGATCTGCAGATCAGAACTAAACAGCGTCTGTGTCTGAATGAAAATGTTGTTCTTATTTGCGCATTTTGGTTGTTTTTTGCAAACTCATTAGCGAAAATATGCAGCGCTCTGGGACATGTTCAGTGTGTGAGATTTAAGTGTAATTCCTCCGGTTTAATATGCAAAAAAATTATTGGGTTCTATCGTATATAGTTTCAGTTCTACAAGCATTTGAACACAGATATGCAAATGGGAGCACAGGCACTGCCATCAGTCTTAAAGGGTTAAATAATTTTTTGAAATGTTAAAGGAAGACGAGGTAGCTTTGGCTTGCTTATAGCACCCCTAGTGTCTGCTTTTTGAACTGAAACCATCACCTCGTAGCTTTGCATTTGTCTTTTTAATACCTTAGGGGCTTGACACACGGGAGGCAACAAATGACTGCGATCAGCAGGGATCCAGTTGCTGGCTCGCCTCTGCACGACACATGCACGAGCACAAGATTTCACATGCACGTTTTTCTTATGTTGCTTAGCAGGAGGGAGATCGTTGGTTACGTATTGTAACCCCAGATTCTATGAGTCTAGTCGCAGCCCTTAAGCGAGCTGCTATCGGAAGGATGATCTCCGCATCAGCCAATCATGAAGAGCTCCAATGTACGCCCACTAATAGTGGGCCCCCTTGTGGGTATATAAGTGGAGGGACTCCACTGTTCACCTCTGATGGCTCTTAGTCCTAACAGAACCAGTGGGGCCAGTGGCTTAAGGGCTGCGACTAGACTCATAGAATCTGGGGTTACAATATGTAACCAACGTTCTATTTCGTCTAGTCTTAGCCCTTAAGCGAGCTGCTATTGGAATAATGCGCAGCTGGATGGGTTTACGCCACATTGGTTAGCTCAACCAATGAACACACCCAACACGCCTTTTTTAGGGAGGGGCACTCAGCCTCAGCCCAGGCTCAAAGGCTGAGGCAGCCAAAAATAAGAGTGGAGCCCCCACTAAAAAATAACATCCATAAAAGGATGAAAATCATTCAAGCAGGGCTGATGGGATGCCATAAAGCGTTCATTCAGCCTGCTGAGGTCCAAGCACCGAACGAGTGACAGAACCTGAAGACACATCTCGTAAATAATGACGAGTAAAGGAACAGGGTGATGCCTATGAAGCAGCCTGACAAATGTCTTCCATTGACACACCACTGAGGAGCGCCATAGAGGAGGAGGTCCCTCTGGCTGAGTGAGCCCTGAGTATCTCAGAAGGATCCCGCCCTGATGATGTGTAAGCGAGTGAAATGGCGTCACATAGCCAGTGCGAAAGATGCTGAGTCGACAGCGCCTGCCCAAGGGAAGACTCCCTGTAGTGCACAAACAGGCTTTGTGAGCGGCGAATCCCCGAAGTGCGTGACACATATCGTGCAAGCGCGCGCACCAGGCAGAGAAGATGGGAAGCCGCCTCCTCATCAGAATTATGGGGAGGAGGAAAAACCCCAGCCAATGAAATTGACCTGGATTTGAAGGAAGCCGTAATGCTTTTGGGCACAAAGGCTGGGTTGGGGCATAAAACAGCAGACCCGCCATCCTCCCGGATCCTGAGGCATGCGGGAGCCACTGAGAGGGCAGTCAGGTCGTTCACTCTCTTGACTGATGCCAGAGCCAGCAGCAAGGCCGTTTTGAGTGACATGAACTTGAGTGAGACCTGGTCCAAGGGCTCAAATGGAGCTTCAGATAAGCTGTGTAGAACCACCGTGAGGTCCCACTGGGAAAACAGCGGCCGGGACACAGGTCTGTTCCTCCTGACGCCTTTTAGAAAGCGTTTCGTGAAGGGATGACTGAAAACAGATCTATCTCCAAAGCCCTGATGACAGGATGAGATAATTGCAGCATATGTCTTCATAGTGCTGAATGCGAGGCCTCTGTGCATCAGTATCTGTAGAAACGATAGGATATCCGCCAGCTGGCAGGAGAGCGCTTGAACATTCCGTTCTGTGCACCAGTTCTGGAAAGCTGCCCATTTAGCAGTGTAAGATGCCACGGTAGAGGGCGCTCGTGCACTCTGAATCGTGGCCACCACATCATGCGGCAGCCCCGAAGCCTCTAAGCGTGACTGCTCAGCGGCCAGACCCAAAGCCTCTGGCCTATTTCGAGAGGATGTCTGATTATTCCATCCGCCTGGAAAAGGGCATCCTCCCTCCATGGCAGCCTCCACGGGGAGCCAGATACTAACGCTTGTAGGTCCGGAAACCATGATGCGGACAGGCGTCTGGGAGCCACCAGACTCACCGAAAGCTGTTCTGACCGAACTCGGTCCAGGAGCCGGGGAATCAGAGGGACTGATGGAAATGCATAGAGGAGCGTTCAAGGCCAGGGCTGGTGTGAGAAGGCGTCCGCCCCAAGTGGGGGTCGGTCCTGGGGACTCAGGGAAAACCACAGGCGACACTGAGCGTTTTCTCGAGCCGCGAACAGATCTACAGAAGGTACCCCGAACCTGATCCAGATCAGTGACACCAGCGCAGGATGCAGACGCCAGTCAGAGTCGCGGGGTCCCCCTCTCGACAGGATGTCCGCTGCTACATTCAGGATCCCCAGGATGTAGGTGGCCTTGATGGACAGCAGGTGGACATGTGCCCAACACAGTAAATCTGTGGCTACACGCAACAGAGGGAGAGACCGAACTCCCCCTTGGCAATTTATGCAGGCTGCCGCCACCCGATTGTCCGTGTGAACTTCGACATGACGGCCCTCGAGAAGGGCAGAGAAGTGTCTGACCACCTTCCTCACTGTCATCAGCTCCAACACATTTATGTGTTCGTGCGTGTGGGAGGGCCAGCGATCTGCCACCGTATGGAACAAGCACGTGCCCCCCCACCCCAACAGCGACGCATCCGTAAACACCGCCACGTGTGATGCAGGGCTTCTGATGGGAACTCCGTGTGAAAGGGTGCAGGGGTTCCCCAAGTGAGCGAGGTCCCCGCCCACTGAGGGGGGAACCCTCAACATACGTGCCTTCTGACGTATTGGGTGCACCCGGAGGCGGATAAACCTACGTTGCAGGCGCCTCGTCTGCAGCAACCCTAGCAGCACCACAGCGTGGGCTGCAGCCATCATGCCCAGAAGTTTCATGATTAACAGGGCCCTCACGATCCTGCGGGGTTGCACGTGGGAGATCACCGCGATTAGATCTGCCGCTCTCACCGGCGACAAACGCGCTCTCATCAAGGAGGCGTTCAGCTCCACCCCGAGAAACACAATCGACTGGGACGGAAGGATGGAGCTCTTCTCCCAGTTTATAGAAAACCCCAGGGTTGACAGATGCTCCGTTAACTTCCTGGTCTGTTCCGACGCCTCGTCCTCGGACCGAGCACACAGGAGCAGGTCGTCCAGGTAGAATAAAACTCTCATTCCCGCCGCGCGGTCTCCAGACATTTGGAGAAAGTGCGCGGGACTAGCGAATAGCCGAAAGGGAGGCGATTGAATTGGTATTGAACTCCCTTGAATGAGAAGCGCAGGAACTTCCGGTGCCTGGGAATTACCGGGATGTGGAAGTATGCGTCTTTCAGGTCTATTGACGTGAACCAGTCTCCGGAACACACGTATTCCAGGACTTGCCTCACTGTCAACATGCAGAAATGCATCACTGCTTTGGAGCAGTTGAACAGAGAAAGATCTAGAATTGGTCTCATTCCTCCCGACTTTTTCGGTACTACGAAGTAGCGGGAGTAGAAACCCGAGAGTTCTTGTCCGCAAGGGACTCGGGAAATAGCGTCCTTGGACAGAAGTTCCCGCAGCTCCAGCTCCAGGGTCTGAGACTGAACTCGTGATGTGAACATCATCTCCACGATCCCCTTGAAGGGAGGAGGAGCGGCCTGAAAATGGAGTGCGTGACCGTAATGAATGGTCTCCGACATCAATTGCTCATGGCACAAAGGCGGCGCCATTCGCGCGCGCACGTTCCGACAGCGGAGGCATGTTCGCGGTCACGTGAGTAATGTCTGAAGACTGAGTATGCACCCTTACCGCCGTCGCTCGCCCCAGAAGACTGGGGATGACCCATGGAGGGCTGTGCTCGAAAGGGCGAGTGTGAACCAGCTGGAAGAGATTGATCCTCACCGCGGGGTGTGGAGACCAAAGGAGCAGGGCGTGTGGGAGCCGGGACCATACAAGGGGACGGCAAAGTGCCCGCGGACGCGTCATGAAGTCCCGTCCCACCCAGCGTTGTGGGGAAAACGGGGCGGGCTGGGCCTGGCCAGAGGCCGGGGACGGGCTGGGCCTGGCCAGAGGCCGGGGCCGGTGCGCGAATGTAGCGCACCTTTACAGCCGGCCGTGAGACATGACTGACTGCGGGAATACGTATATGTGCCGCAGTGCTTGATGTGGGGAACGTGTGTGAAGAGCCGGCAGAGGACTCTGCAGAGGACTCTAGGATTGAGCTCTTTAAGTGAAGTTTTTTGGGTTTTATTTCAAAACCAACATCAACGTCAACAGCGGCATCAACAGCATTACACTCATGAAAACACACATTGCCCCCAAGGAGTCATTTCGTGGCTGCTTCCGGCGAGGCTCCTGCGACTGCCACGACGGCGTCTGCTGGCTCCATCGAACCCGTTGACCGCCAACTCGCTGGTCTCGCTGAGGTGGAGCCGAAGCGGGGGGCCAGCTCCGTGGAGCGGGCGGCGCAGCTGGGCGCCTGAAGTTCCCACGCCATTCGTCCCATCCTCTGGCGGAACGGCCGGAGTGCGAGGCTGACCGAGGGTGGACCAAGTCTCGCACCGTAGCTGATAGTTCAGCTGTCTTCTGAGCCCTCTCGATGACGCCCCTAAGATGGGGATCGAACAAAACTTCAGAGGTGATGGGACCTTCCAGCATCTCTCTGTGCAGGTGATCAGGAATGGAGGGCAGGGCCTTGAGCCACAGGGCCTGCTGGATGAGGGTCTGCCAGGCAGTAATGCGAGCAGAACCGGTGAGCACAGCAGCGCATAGATTGAGGATAGCATCAGTAGTTTTAATGATGGCGGTCTTCGACTCGTCGGGAGCGTCCAGCTCCTCCATGATCTTCGAAACGCCAAAGGCGAGAAGGGCGATGTTATTCCCTGCAGCGCCGGTCTGAAAGGCACACTGGTGTGCGCGGTTGGTGAGCCGTGTCAGCAGCTGGTCATGTTTCGAAGTGGGAACTGCTCGCGGGCCAGTGAGGTGGTTCTTGGCGCCAAACAGCGAGGCCAAGTCTGGCTCGAGTGGAGGAACGGACGGCCAGCCCTGGTCGGAGAAGCCCTCGACCTTGGTGATGGGCGCGTAGGTGGAAACTGGCACCTTGAGCTTTGCAGGCTCGGTGAAGGCGGCGGACCAGCAGCCCATAGCTGCGGGGAAGCGCGGCCAGATAGGGTCTGGACAGCGTGTCTGAGTTGTCCCAAAAATTCCCGCCAAGTCATCCGCTTCGGGTGGGGGCGGTTCTGGAATGGCTAGCCCCTTGCGGACCGCAGCCGCGGAGATGATGGCGGGCAGCTCCTGGAGCAGTGCTCTTACTGCTGGTAGGAAGGAGCGAGAAGCCGCTGGGGCAGGAAGACCCGCTGAGCCAGGCTCGTCGACCTCCATGTTGTCTAGGAGGGAGGAATGGCTAAGGCGGCTAGCCTCATCGTAGTCCTCGCTGTCGGTGACGTCATCCAGCCGGTTGAAGCCAGCCGGCTCCTGACCGGCGTTGAAGTCCAAAGCCTTGTCCAGCGAATACGCCTCAGCCACGGGGAATTCCTCGTCGGCGGCGGGAGTGAAGCACTCTGCCCGGTGGATCTTCTCAGCCACAGGCAGAGCGGCACAAAACGGGCACGAGGCCTGGGGGGGTCAAGGCCAGGCCAGCGTGATGAGCCCCGACACAGACCTCGCATTTGGCATGCAGGTGGCCACTGGAAATGGAGCCCGTCTGGCAGGCTGGGCAGGTTCTGGCGTCGCTGGACATGCTGGTGAGTCGAATCTTCTTGATAATTGCTCTTTAGAGAAGCTCTCAGGCTTGGCATGAAGAGAAAAAGGAGGCGAACATTGGAGTCGCTCCACTTATATACCCACAAGGGGGCCCACTATTAGTGGGCGTACATTGAAGCTCTTCATGATTGGCTGATGCGGAGATCATCCTTCCGATAGCAGCTCGCTTAAGGGCTAAGACTAGACGAAATAGAACCACGATTATCGCTTGTCATTCATGTCTCTTTGAAAATGAATGGAGGAGAAACGATGTTGCCTCCCGTCCATTAATCTAACGGCCGAAACATCTCCCAACCTTCCTTAGCATAACAACTCTTTTACCTTTTTGTTTTAAAGAAACATGTCTGGTAATCTGCTATTAGCCTCTGTAGGTGGACCTGTCTCACAGAGTTCAAACACAAACTCTTTAATGATCCTTTTATTCCCAAAGATCAAGAATGAGCATTCAGTCTCGGGTCAACGAGTTGCTTTTCAGAGGAGACCCACATCGTATCTTTAATTAAAACGATTCAAGAACAGTCATATTTCATGCTGCTATGTCATTTTTTCAACTAATGCACCAAAACAAAGTGCTTATCTCAGGGTCAATAGACTCTTGGAACTTATCACAGCAATCATCAAATCTATTTTCTGCATTGTATTTATGAAGTAACGCTTTTTAAAGCCACCCGTGTTTGTACTGCACACAAATCCAGCGTGGATGATTGTCTTTCTGATTTAACAGAATAACTTTCTCAGCTGTCAGAGTGTAAAGTCATCTACATGAGAGATAAAAGATGAGAGGAGCCCAGGAGTTGGCATCAGCCAGGGTCTGACTCAGTCGTGCAGATGGAAGACTCACTGATATTTCTATCAAAACTGCTCTGAGCTGAGGCTGATTTCCATTAAAACCTTTCTATCAGCATCTCGGTCTGAAGGAGGCTGAATGACAGCGACACACTGACAGGCAGATTGACTAAAAGGCTGCAAATCAATGTCACATCAATGCAATCACACAGGTGTGTTTTTCACAACTATCAAGAACACACAGGAGAAGATGGAGGCGACATACCTGGGACAGACATGGGGTCTGATGCTACAACAGAACACATTAAGTTTGGAAGAGACTGTCAGTTTACAAGTTTTATTATTATTATTATTTTTAATATATTTACATTATTATTTTTTTATTTTACTTTCACTATTAAATGAAGCTTTGAATCAAATAATCAATATTTTAAAATGAACTAGTGAGCTTTTATGATTCAGGTAAAATCAAAATGCAGAAATATTTGATTCAAAACAACTCAAAACAAACTGACCGAAACTTATTTGTCAGACAGATTATCTACACTAAATTCATTAAGCCTGTATTATTTAGTTGAAGACACAAAAACGATGAAAAACTACAAAGCTTTTTAGTTGAACATGTGCTAAACAGGAATTTTTGTGTTAAACGAGAAAAGAAATTGTGAAATGTATGCAAATGTATGTAGTTTCCTGTCGACAGGTAGCAGTACATACGTACATTTCAGGGTAGTTTTACATCATAGACTGTCGCTAGTTAAAAATAAAACATTGTCATATTGTTTCCTGGGGAGCAGAAATCATGCTACCTCAGCGTGACTTCTCAGGCTTTGATGGTCCTTCAGTTATTTCCATCAAGGGAATGCAATGCCGAGTGTAATTTTCTGGCGCTGCAGTGTCCCAATCCGTTCGGGCTCCTGCGCCTGTCGATAACATCATCATAATACGGTAATACTGCTCGGCCAAAATACATAGCATATACTGCTCTGGGGTGTGCGGCTGCAGGTGAGACTGGGGGTTTACTGTTTATCTCCTGACGCGGCTGCTAGTTGCCCCCCCTGGGGTTAGGGACTCTTTGGTCTGCGTAGCGCAAACGCCGCTTTTTCGCCTCAACGGCCTTGCAGTCGGGCCCGCGTCGCAACCAGCGCGGCCTCTGAAACCTACGGAGCGAACGCAGAGGTTGGCGTTAGTAGTACAAGGAAAAAAACTACTCTCGTTCTCTCTCTAAACCTACTGTCAGTCTCTCTCTCTGGCTCTCTCTCGCTCGCTCATGCACGCACGCACGCATGCATTTGTCCTTGCAATTGAACCATATTGAAATCAGCTGATGTGGATTACCTCGTATTTTTGTGCACTGCTAACTGTGCAAATCGCTAGTGTGGTTTTGACTTGCCAAATCCACTGAATAAATCCATAAGATAATGAATAAATGAGTTAAACAAAGTCCTGCTGCCAGCCAGACCACCCACCTCCCTTTGATCTGTTGGTTCGGTCTCTCTTTGGGCATGGTCAGGTGGTTTGTATTTCAGCTTCCTGTCTTTGCCAGCTGCCATGTGGGCACATGGACTCCATTTTCTCTGGGTTTAAGACTGGCAGCAAGCAAGTACTTTTACCGTGCTTATCCATGTTTGGCGGGCGCCTGAAAGCAATGCTGGAAGCTGACTTTGACAGGGAGCATTTTGTCTTGAGTTTCACGTGTGAGTAGAAAAGTGTAATTTGCCTGAGTGAGTGAGTGTGTATGCGTGTTTGGTGCCAGCAGTTACGACGCAACGGGAAATGTTTGTCACTCGTTTTTGAACCGTTGCAATGTCAAGTTTTTCAAGTATTTGATGGGCGGAGTACTTTGTTTTGATTTGCAGTAGTGTGTAAACGGAATAAAAATGAGGGTGTGTGTGTGTGTGTGTGTGTGTGTGTGTGTGTACATTTAATCAGCTTTTAAACCTGCTCAGAGGAGTTTTGGGTTAGGTTTCGTTTCTGTGACTGCTGCTCGACCCCTACTGTGGCTGCATACTTTTAATTTTAATTTTAAAGACAGTTAATTAATTAATTAATTAATGTATTTTATTAATTCCCCCCTTCCCTCTCCCCTTCTCTCTTTCTGCCTGCCAGATGGCATGATCAAAGGAAGTTTTCTGCCCCCTGTGCAGGCGACCTTACAGACCGTTGGGCCACCACCTGCGGCGCATGCACAACATAGACAGCATGTCAGAACGTGGTATCCTTTTAAAATTGGCCTCTGGTCGGGTGTTTGTGTGGGACGAACCTTGCCCTGTACCCGCTTGTCTGAGCCAGGGTGTTTGGCTGGAGTGCCACTTGAGCTCGGGTCATATTGAGATACCTCTCAAAAAGTGCATGGACATGCTGTGGGACACTAAGTGCCGCAAAGCCCTGAGGCAGCTCAGGGAGCTTAGAGACACGGACCCCACGCCCACAATGAACTCCACGCTCGACCTGGAAGAGGAGGACCAGTTCGATGTTTCTGCTACTTCCGACAACTTCTCTAGAACGCTTTGAACTGGCGTTAGAGATGGCATCTGAAGTGACAGGACCGTCCTTCCTTCCAGAGGAAAAGAAAGAAAGAAAATGATCTGCGCATGTGCGTGCAGCATGATCACGCTACCCCCGTTGGCCAATCAAACCTTTTGTGGGTTTTCACAAGTCCATTACTTGAGATAGCCACCGGAGCTACATAAATGGCGACCGCTCCTGCCGCCATCCTGTGGAGTGGCAGACTGGGGTGGTGGTCCCCATCTTTAAGAAGGGTGACCTGAGGGTGTGTTCCAACTATAGGGGGGATGATTGGTTATTTAGGGGGGATCACACTCCTCAGCCTCCCTGGAAAGGTCTACTCCAAGGTCCGAGGGTCAGATCGATAGTTGAATCTGAGATTGAGGAGGAGCAATGTGGTTTTCGTCCTGGCCGTGGAACTGTGGACCAGCTCTATACCCTTGCAAGGGTGATGGAGGGGGCATGGGAGTTTGCCAAACCAATCCACATGTGTTTTGTGGATTTGGAGAAGGCTTATGACCGTGTCCCCAGGGGCACCCTGTGGGGGACGCTCCAGGAGTATGGGGTGGGTGACTTTATGTTAAGGGCCATTCAGTCCCTTTACCAGAGGAGAGTGAGTTTGGTCGTAGTAAGTCAGACCTGTTCCCAGTGAGGGTTGGACTCCGCCAGGGCTGCCCTTTGTCACCGGTTCTGTTCATTACCTTTATGGACAGAATTTCTAGGCGCAGCCGTGGTGTGGAGTGTGTCGAGTTTGGTGGCAGGAGAATCTCTTCTCTGCTTTTTGCGGATGATGTGGTCCTCCTTGCATCCAGCTCTGACCTTCAGCTCTTGCTGGGTAGATTCGCGGCCGAGTGTGAAGCGGCTGGGATGAGGATCAGCACCTCCAAATGTGAGACCATGGTTCTCGACCAGAAAAGGATGGCTTGCCAACTCCGTTTCGGGGGAGAGGTCCTATGTCAAGTGGAGGAGTTTAAGTATCTTGGGGTCTTGTTCACGAGTGAGGGTAGGAGGGATCGGGAGATTGACAGGCGGATTGGTTCAGCATCTGCAGTGATGCGGACGCTGAGCTGATCTGTCATGGTGAAGAGGGAGCTGAGCCAGAAAGCCAGGCTCTCGATTTACCGGTCGATCTACGTCCCAATCCTCACCTATGGTCATGAGCTTTGGTTAATGACCAAAAGAACAAGATTGCGGATACAAGCGGCCGAAAAGAGTTTTCTCTGTAGGATGGCCGGGCTCAGCCTTAGAGATAGGGTGAGGAGCTCGGACATTCGGGAGGGACTCAGAGTAGAACCGCTGCTCCTCCGAATCGAAAGGAGCCAGTTGAGGTGGTTTGGGCATCTGGTCAGGATGCCTCCTGGACGCCTCCCCGGGGAGGTGTTTCGGGCATGTCCTGCCGGCGGAGGCCCCCGGGTCGACCCAGGACACGTTGGAGAGGTTACATCTCCGATCTGGTCGGGAACGCCTTGGGGTCCTGCCAGAGGAGCTGGTGGAGAAGGCCGGGTAGAGGACGGTCTGGAGCTCCCTAGTTATGATGCTGCCCCCGGACCCGGATAAGTGGAGGAAGACAATGATGACGACGAGAAACACACCATACGCATTTCTCCTCTTCAAACAAAAGCCAACATAATGCTGCGATGCCACTCAAGAAGAAAGAGAATGGACACCCTGAGCACTGGATAGCTTATAGTCTTTGTTCGCATAACTGGTTTCTACTTTAGTGAATGAACTCACTGTTATGCACCTTGATCCCCAATGGGTCTGAACTCGACAACACATAACTACTTCACCTGCTGTACAAAGTTTGCTGTTATTGTTGCAGAAACTGAAACTAAACTTTAGAAAACTAAAGTTTTCTTTTTAAATTGCAAAACCCAACAAAAGATCTGATGATTAAAGTTCACTGATGTTTTTGATCCATCCTGTGTGCAAATATCTGCTGCAGGAATAAAACTCAAAGTACCTAAAATGTTTCTATAAAGGGCAGGATTACGGATTTTTTATTTATTTATTATTATTAGGTTTTTTTTTTTTTTGTAATTAGCACATATTAAACCAAGAATGAAAATGTTCTGTGTCAACTTTGTTCCATTTACACTACAAAGGGAACATGATGGAAATGATCTTCTTCTTCTTCAGAACTCCTACACTTTTTATTTTCTCTCTTTGTTTCCTAATAAATATTTCAAAAAACAATTTTCTAATGATTTCACTATTCTGGTTCTGACAGACTTGTTTTCATCTCGGCTGTGGTCTGTGATATGTTAAGTGTGTGTGTGTGTGTGTGTGTGTGTGTGTGTGTGTGTGTGTGTGTGTGTGTGTGTGTGTGTGTGTGTGTGTGAGAGAGAGAGAGAGACATGAGATTGTCTTTAATTAATGTTTTGTTACAGGATTAACTGCAGACAAATGCATCTATAAATTAATTATTGAATTAATTAGCTGACTAGTTCTGATGCTTTGCATCTCTAATGATTCAGAGACAAACATTTGCAGTCTTCACCTGTAACTCACCTAAATGCCATTTTTAAAGTTTAAATTTTCTGTTCTGTACTCACCTGTCTGACAGTAGCAGCAGATGCTTTCTGTCATAGTGAAATCACAGAAATTATTTTTATGCTCTAATAATTCAGTGCAGTTGGATATTTCTGATGTCTAACTAGTTGATAATAAACTGTTAATGGTGCCTCCACAGGTTAACAGGTGATTTGTTCAGAGACAGAACTGAAGTCAGAGGAGCCTTCTTTTTCTTTCCCTCCTGGTTCTGTGGTCCGACCCAGCATTCTCTCCTGTTGGGACCAACATGGTATACTCTCAGTCATGTTGCCTTGATGTCGGCCTCAGTTTTTAGGCCTTTACTAGTTACAGTTTTAATTTTTTTTTTAAATGGCAGAGTACATGATAGAGGTGTCTTTTGGAGCTGCTGCATCATATCCTTGCTCCTAATCTATCTATGGTTGTCTTTCAAACTGTCTCCGCATGCTAATGGACAACGAACATGAAATTCTCACAGCTACAGATGTCAATCGATGGGACAGTCCACCATACACTGTAGAAGAAAATGTAAATGCATAATTTTTCTAAATAAAGGACTTAATTACCTCTATCAGCTCTTGACTCAAAGAAAAGCCTGAGTCCAATGTTGATGCCAAAGCCGTTCTGACAGAAAACAGATAGTGAAACTCTAGGATCTGAAAATCCTTAACAGATCTACGTCACACGGTCACTTAACATTAATTGATTCACCCATCTTGTCTCACAGTAGGGAAGGCTGTTGATGGTTTAGTGTCCAGGAAACAGCAGAGAATGTCTCAACTAGTAATACACACACACACACACACACACACACACACACACACACACACACACACACACACACACACACACACACACACACACACACACACACACACACACACACACACACACACACACAGCTATTAATGATGTAAATAGTCTTAGTCCCTCACTCTAACACCACACAGCCGCCCTGTCGCTCCATTTATCATCAGAACCTCTCTCAGAGTCTTCATGCAGGACTCTGAACCTGAACACATCCTTCTTCCGACTGGAGCTTACACGTCACATTCTTCTTTTTCTTCCACTAAAACGTGACTTTTATCCAATCACAAGAAGAGAAACAAAAGTTGCATTGCTTCTTTCATTTGTCATCTTATGAGAAATGCATTAAAATGAAATCTCAGTGTGAGCTTCAGAAAAACCTATAAATAATTAGCTTCAACAGTCAAATCTTTCATCTGTATTTAAATCTATGTCAGCAGGCATATTAGGGTGTTTTAGTTAATGTGAGCTCCTGATATCATAACATGTCCAAGTAATTTGACTCCACATTTTTACCAGTCCCAGAGGAAACAAAAAGCCAAAAAAATCAGATTAATGAAGACTTCATGTGCATTAGTGATCTGTTAAATGTTTATAAGATGATTATTGTTTTCAGATAATTATTCTTCCTCTTCATGTGTTTTCTTTTCCTTTCTTATGCGATTAGAGCCCCTCATGTGTGTCATCTAATGCCATGGAAGTTCTGAAATGATTTAAACATAAAATAACAGCTCAATTACAGTAGCAAAATGAAAATGGCTGGAGTTCAACACCAGCCACTGACTCTTTAAAAATGTTGACAGACATTTTATATTTTCAGCATGAAATGCAATCATTTGTTTATTTTTTTTTAAAAATTGACAAAAACTTGAACATTCAGCAGTGATGACTAACCATCACAGACATGTTCTTGCAGAACAGAGAACTTAATTGATGTGATGAGGTGTGTTGAATTAGCTTTAATCCAGAATAAAGACGTTTCCTGCAGCAGTTTTTTTTCTGAGTTGCTTTCAGGTTTGTCTTCAAAGCTGCAATGAGGGAAGAAAAAGAGAGCTGGTGAGATTTCATCCGTGGGTTTACACCATGTATGGGCAGCATGAAGAGAGAAGGAAACTAAAAATATACCTGTTTCAGCACAGCCACTTCCTGCTGCACGCACTGAGTCAGGACACAGGCGCAGATTTTTACACTGAATTTAAAGAACCTGATCCACATGAGAAGGTGCTCTGAAATGACGCACGTGCGCGCGCGCACACACACACACACACACACACACACACACACACATTGCTGCCAGACACAGCAAAGCAGAATGCAGTGTCAGGGTCAGACTCTCAAAAAGTCTGAACAAAAAGTGTTCAGGCCGCTTTTTGTTTAATAATGAGGACATCATGGACTTCTTTGCACTTTTTTGCTCTGCCTACATGCTCAGGAAACTGCTCATGACATCATAGACCACAGACCGTCCATGTGCTCAATCACGTCCGCATTCCTATGGCAGTGTGGAACGAACGCGGCCTTAGTGGAGTGGAGTGGAGCTGATGCTAGTGTATAAATGGCATAAGGGAGAGCTCAGACACCCTGCAGAGAAAATTAGTTTCAGCGCTTGTTTCTGCAATCTCATTCTTTTGAGAGTCATTTACAATACAATCTCTAAGTGCATCAGGTGACAGCTCTTTGAGAGCCAAGTCAATCTAATTTAGCCAGTGACATGCATTCCTTCAAGGGATGGAAAGTCTTCCAGATTCTGTTTAGTTTAAATTTCCAGATCAAAACAAATAATGGAAGGAATTTGAAACTATAGGCCTTCAGGGAAGTCATTCACTCTACAAAGAACAATAAAAGTTAACTTGAGCTTCACTGTTTTGTGACTTTAGTTTCTTTGTTGGTGAAACCCCTTGGAGCTGTGAAACAGGATAATTGTTACTTGTGATCAGAACAATGAGGTCTGATTCTCTTTTTAAATTGATAAAATATATCGTTACTTTGGGAGTAGCGGTAGAATAAGAAACTGTTGCAAAAGATGTTTTGATGAATGAATGGCTTGTAGGGACGCTAAAACATTCTCATGTTCAGTGCATAAAACATTCCGAATGACCATTAATAATCAGAAAAATAGCCTTTAAAGCATAAAACATAGAAGTAGAACTTCAGTTTGAGCTTGTGGCATTTCTGCATTCTTTTCAGTAATAAATGTAGAGGACACAACCTCATTAAATCTTTAGAAATGCTTTATTTTACTTCAGTAGTAAGAAGACAGACCAGAAGGGCTATAATCACTGGTGGAGTCGACCTTTCGTGGGCCTTTGTGTGATTATTGTCTTTTATTTCAAAGTGAATGAAGGTCTGCATCCAACCAAAGAGGGATTTCATCCACCCCAAACCTTTTTTTCTAAATGAGCAAACAGTGCTCTGCTCTTCTGAGCTCCAGCCACATCCTGCAACAGTCTCACGGCTATGGTTCTATAGCAACAGTGTCCGACTGGGTACACTTGGGGAAGCTGCGAGAGCATGAAGAAAAGAAATAAAACATGAAAAGAAGAAAGTTTCTCATTTGAAGAGCAAACCTGACTAAGGCTGTGACTGGCATTGCCGAACGACTGAGGAGTTCAGCTGCCCTGCAGCATTGCCATGTTCCTATAGCAACCGCATCCCTTGGATCACAAGGCATGTGCTCCCTTTGCCCCTCACTAATTCACAAACAGCAATAATCGATATAAATGATGCAACTCTGCCATCAGTTCTCAGGAGAAGGCAGAGTGAAGTCTGTCAGACATCAATATAAAAACAGGGAACTTTAATAGCACAAACACACTGAATGTGATACAACCTCAGCCTGGAAAATGAAATATTGGACACGTTAGATTTGTGTTTTTTCCCCCCTCTGAGCTATTTTTCTAGCCTGGCCTGCCAGACTCATCCTCTGTTTAATTCTGCACAGAGAAAGAGTCTGGTTACTCACAGGCAAAGAGGCACCTGAGGGGCGGGACTAGGCAGCTCCAAAATAACCAATCAGAAAAAAGACAGAAATGTCGCCTGCACTGCACGACGCAGTATTTTTTTAGCTGTAGAAAAATAAGGCGTCTGGCAATGGCACGAACATATATTTTTTTTCTTTAGAAGAAATGCTTTTAGCGATTCTACTCGTGGTTTGAAAGACATGTCCAAGTCATTTAGAACAGAGGAAAGAGCCACAGCGAACTCTGCTTCAGTCTTTGTTTATGAGAAACTGAGCGTTGCAGTGTGTGTGTGGCGTACTCTGCTTCAGTCGCCATGTTTATGGACACCACTTAGTGCTGACTGGCTCCTTTAGAATTCTCAGGGGGTGGGGTTATTTGAATAGGAGAGTCCCCAGACCCTTTCTCAATGCAGAATTAAACAGAGGAGCCTGTCAGGCTAGGCTACTATTTTTCATGTTTAGTTCAAATTCCTTATTGATGATGTTTGTTTCTGTCTTTTTCTCAGTGAAAGCTCTCCCACTGAAACTCTTATTGACCCTTTGCACCGACGTCACCTAATCACGTGGGTCCACCACGGTGGACGGCAAAAGCATGTAAACAGTGAGCGACACGATTACTAAACAAAGGGAAAAGTAGAGCCTGAAATTGTTTTTGTGATCGAAACAAAAACAAAACTGCTCCAGCATTCCTTCAACTAGTTCATGTCCAGTTCAGTTATCAGAAGTAGCTAGCGGGGGCTCACAGAGAGCGGTATGTTAACTAGCTTACCAACGTTAGCTTACGTTCTCTCTGCAGCTGTTCACCGATGTAAACATGTTGCTGACTTTGCCTAAATTCACCCCTCTGGATTTATAACTTTATGTTATATACAGCGTTTCACTTTACACCAAAGCTGATTTTTAAAATGTCCGGATCCCTACCAGCTCCTGTTGCTGGTGGTGTTACCGGGTTCAGCTGCTGCTCTCACACCAGAATGAGAAGATCTCTGAACGCCGCCGCTCATATAAATAAATAACGTAATTTTAACACACGTAATCATACATCGGAGCTTTAATATTGTTAATAATTGTCTCGCTTTACACTACAGTCGATGGAGCGCAGCCTCTGTGGTGAAATACCGATCCATCAACATTATCAATAACTTGTATAAACACACCACATTTATCCCTGTCCCTGTCTTCCTCGTGAAGTAAATTAACGTTAATCGTACCCGGTAAAAACATGTTTGCTGCAAATCTGAGGCCTGCTAGTCCGCTTGACTGAGTGATCGCTGCAGTTCATCTCCGTCCACAGTCTCCATCAAAGTTAATAAAAAGAAAAAATGAGTTGAGTTTCCGTCCTTGTCTCAGTGCAGCCAACCACGCAACAATTTTACTGTCAAATCAACTAAATAAAAGTGATAAAAGGCTACAAACTGGCTTGTTTTGACTACCTTCACTGGAGTTTCTACGGGTGTAAACAGTCTTTTTGCCGTCCATCATGGCGAAGGGGACGGTCACA
Source organism: Nothobranchius furzeri (assembly GCF_043380555.1). Taxonomy (NCBI): domain Eukaryota; kingdom Metazoa; phylum Chordata; class Actinopteri; order Cyprinodontiformes; family Nothobranchiidae; genus Nothobranchius; species Nothobranchius furzeri. Next base: position 67,684,207 of record NC_091741.1, on the reverse strand, counting down.
TGACTGGCGTGACGTCACGTGTCTTCCTTGAATGTATAGCCCCCCAGTCAGGGGTAACTAAGTAAGTAAGTAAAAGTTTATTTATATAGCGCCTTTCACAGATATAAATCACAAAGTGCTGTACAACATGATAAAGATCAGGGCAAATACCTCTAACCAATAAAAACATCAGAAAAACAATAGCAGTGATAAACGTAGAAAATAAAATCATGAGTATAAACAAAGTGAAGGTGTGAACCCGAACAAAGCCATCTTTTTGAAACATTTAGGGAGGGAACGCCTGGATGAAAAGGTGAGTTTTTAGATGATTTTTAAAGACCTCTACAGTGTTAGAGAGACAGAGATTTGAAGGTAGACTGTTCCAAAGTCTGGGTGCAATAGTCTGAAAGGCCCTGTCCCCTCTGGTTTTCAGTCTGTTTCGAGGAACAGCCAGGAGGTTTTCAGATGTGGATCTAAGGTTCCGAGAGGTGATGTGTGGGGATAAAAGCTCAGATAGGTAGCTTGGAGTCTGGTTGTTAAGAGCTCTATAGGTCAGGACTAAAACTTTAAACTGAATTCTATATTCTACCGGGAGCCAGTGGAGGGACTGTAAAACTGGAGTGATGTGAGCTCGTCTGCTGGATTTGGTTAGGAGTCTGGCTGCTGCATTTTGGATGGCTTGAAGGCGTGAGAGGGAGGTTTTGCTGAGACCAGTAAAAAGAGTGTTACAGTAGTCTAAGCGTGATGACACAAAGGCATGGATTATTTTTTCCAGATCTGCAGTAGAAACCAGTTTACGGACTTTTGAAATGTTTCTCAGTTGAAAGAAACAAGAGCGGGAGATGGTTTTGACGTGTGAGTCTAAACTTAAAGCTGGATCAAAAATAACTCCTAGGTTTCTAATGTTGGCCTTGGCTGATGGGCAAAAAGAGGCAATTTCTTGCTCGATTTTTGGCTGAAGTTCCGGGGGTGCAGCAATCAGGGTCTCTGTCTTGTTAGCATTTAAGACAAGAAAGTTGCTGGACAGCCAGTTACTGATCTGGGTCAGGCAGAGTACAAGTGTGGCCAGCCTGTCCAACTGGTGTGGCATAAAGGACATATAGAGCTGAATATCATCAGCGTAGATGTGGTAGGAGATGTCTGGGAAAGACTGAATGATGCCAGCTAGGGGAAGAATATAGAATGCGAATAGTAGAGGCCCTAAAACTGAACCTTGTGGGACCCCGCATGTTAGAGAGGCAGTATCTGAAGAGAAGGTTTCGGACTTCACTGTGAATGTTCTGTTAGTGAGATAAGAAGAGAGCCAGTCTAGAGCAGAACCTGAAATCCCAGCCAGGGCATTTAACCTGTTTAGTAGAACGTTGTGTGGGTATGGATCCCATTTCCGCATTCCTGGGGCAGCCTGCCCCCAAGTTTATTTGCACATTAAACACTTCCACCAATGGCATTCCACGCAAACACACACTTAGGGGCTTGGGAGTGAGCAAACTCAATGGCATTTGGCAAAGGGCTCTTTCAGCCTCATCCCGAGAGCCGGTGCCCACTTCCAATTTTAAACTGCACTTAGACACAGAGGGCTGTGGGAGGAAGTGGGGTTGTGTGGTTGCATCAGCTGGCATAGGCCAGACGATGCCTGCATTGCCCGCTCACCACAGCCATGGAATACACCTCATCAACATGCGCTAACTGTAATGGAGCAGGCGGCGGGAGACTTGGGGTCTTAGCACACCTCTGTTGTTGCTTGGTTTCCCAGGGCTGGAGGCTAACAAGGGGAGCTGGCCATCTTGTTGGGGTCTGGGGTGGTGGGATGCTTTGCTCAGCTTTGGCTAGGGGTGCCTGCTCAACTCTGGGAACCGGTGATGGAAGTAGACCCAAACTTTACAGCACATTCATTCAACCATGCTGCTTTCTCTGTTTGCAGTTGGCCTGCAGCGACTAATGACATAACGTTCTTGCACATGCACTGCTGTCTATCTTGGGAAATCAGGTACTGTGTGTGGAAAAATATACCAAATATACCAAAACAAGGCACCGTTTCATATCATGTGAATTGGTCCTTGGTTGGTACCACGCAATCTGGTCTGTGCCTTAAAAAGTACAGAATACGGTAGCCACCCCCACTCACAACTCACAAGAAAGATTACACAGTTCAGCACACAAATCCAAACAACTAAAATCCTGTTAATAAAAACTTTTTGAAAAGCATGCACCTAAAAAAAACCATCACAGGAAATAAAAACCAATAAATACAGCACAAAAATACAGTGAAATCTATTAAAATCCCGGATGAGCCCCCATTGCGTTACACCCCCTACTGTCTAGGTGCACACAGGAAAGTGGTATGATCCAGGTGCTAAAACTAACCACAATGTTTATTATAGCAATGTTCAAAGCAGAAAGAGACACTGCCACATAACAAACATAAGACGTCTCCTGTGTCTAGCTGTCTAGATTTATATCTATATTTCAAATGTGGTGTAGATTTAGCTTGTTTAGTTGTTTATAATCTTATATTAATTAATCGGGGCACCACTTGGAAGTCCTTGCTCGTGTGAAAAGGCTTCTTGGATTATGAGATTTTGGCACTCCGAGTTGGTCAATGGAGTCTTTAGAGTTCAGGAGAAGCATTCCCCTGTGGTAATTACAATGCATTTTTAAACCCAGAATCAAGATGTGGGTTTCCTAAAAATTCAAACTGTGGGAAGCCTGAAAAAAGATCCAGTATCTACATATATGATGTAATTTATGGACTCAGCTTTGCGGGCATTCTATGAGCAGAGAGGATGCAGCGGTATTGGCTTAAATACTCCAGCTTCGTCCTGCGCGCGGCTGCTGTTATATGGACAAAATCGCTCCACCAAAACAAAGTAATTTGTTTGCGATTGTTTTTCATAATCTGTGCCCAGGTGATTTCAACTCATTGCTGCTGGAGCGCAGCACGAAGCTTTTTTTTTTCTTTTTTTTTTTGCGTTCGGTAGATCCCTTTGGCTGAGTTAGTTAGAAAATAGGAAATCTAGGAAACAGTTTTTCTGGAAGACGGAGAAAGCAGCATGCAGGAAGGTTAGAGAGAGCAAGGGCAGGAAATTATTCAAATAAAATCAAGAAAACAAAACAAAGTGCTTGAAAAGAAAAAAGTAGGTAGATTTATCCCCAATACACATTTTTACCAATGAAAAGCAATAATATATAAGCATTTAATATTTATACATGTGATAGAATCAGATCAACCCAGAAGTCAGTCCCACATCCAGGGCCGTATCAAGGCATTTGGGGACCAAGGCAAATATAGGCTTGGAGCCCCCACCACCTCACTCCCTGCTCAGTTAATATAAGATGGCAGCGTGCTGAGAGTACAGATTGTAGTTGCTTTTATTTAATAAACAATAATTTTAAAGCACTGTTATTATATATATGACTGTTTTTAACAGCAATCCTAGCTCAGATACCACATCACTTTCCACATATATGTCATGAGCTCACTGAGCGTCAGATTATCAGATTCATATTGAAGTTGTTTTGGTGAAACTAACTTAAAGTAATGCAAAGTAGGGTAATGCCTTACATTTTAAAATCAGTAATATTGTAATGTAATGAATTACTTTAAAATGAGGGTAACAAGTAATAAATAATGCATTACAGTTTTGAAGTAACTTGCCCACTGATTATGAAATACTGCAGCATTATCACTTGTACTGCTTCGTTTTCACAGAGAACAAGACCCCCCACATGCACACACACGCGCACGTACACACACACGGGCGTGCACACACACAGCCTGAAGCGCAGAATATGGAATGCAGAATATCAGCAGGGGAACAGATTGAGACAGAATGTCAAACGCCTGTGACAGTGCGTGTCCTGTCACTGTGACCTGATTAATCATGCGCCCTGGCTACTTGGTCAAGGGAGATCTCCATTTGGGTGACTGGTTAGCGAGCATGACTTTCACCCAGGATTCAGTGCGTCGAATCCCGATTCGACCATTTTTTTTATATCCGCCACACATCTCACTGAAGAATTCACAACATTGACGGCTTCAGCAACGCTGTGCCACTATGTGGATTTTCTCTTATTTGTTTTACAAAAGCACTTCCTTTCATTTCTCCACTTCACCCACAGGTACCTCAACTTCTGCTTGTGAAATAGCGCTTCCTTGATCTGCCTTGATCTACGGTCGAATGTCATTGGCGGAGCGCTGCAACAGCTGGCTTATGTATATGCATGAGATCCACAAGGCACTTTGCATTGACTATTTATGGCAGTAAGTGGGCGTGGTGAGGGCGGGATGTGATTAAAATGCAGCTGAGAAACATTCTCGTTAGTCTCCGATTTATGAAGCGGAGATTGCATGCAGCTATGCGTACTCCATGTTTGATAGATCACAAACCTAGTTGGCGTAAGTACTTTTTTTTTTTTGCTGAGCTTAAGTATGGTTTTAGTAAGGATTCTACGCAATGTCTGATAAATGAGGCCCCTGGAGCAGAAGAGTGGCAGCTTGTACAAGCATTATTCAAGGTGCTGATCACAGGCAACATCACAGGGACTGTAACAAATGGGATTACAAACTTCAAAACTGCACCAATGTTTCTAAATATAGTGTCCAACTTTCTACATCTGCGGGACGAATGACTGATAAACTTCAAATCCACCTGATATTAAATGATTAATATAATTTTAAATTCCCTGAAAACTAAATAGTTTTCCAAACAAAAACAATTTGTGACAAAATGTAAAATGTTACACAACTAGTAAAAAATGAAAAATTACAACAAGCGACCAGATTGAAGTTTATACTAACCATGTTGGGTTGAACATAAATTAGAAGTACAAAACTAGACATTAAGGACCGATTAAGAATCCAATGATATCTGAGCAAACCAATAGATTTTTTTCAGTTTTTAAAGGTTCTGTATAATGCAAAATCAACGTGTCACTGAATCAGAGGTCTCTGGGTCTGCAGCTGTGCATTATTGTGGAATTCACATTAGTGGAGCATGGTTTTATCTAATCTAAATGTCTTATTTCTGAGTTGAAGCAACGGGTTATGATATACACTTATAGGTCATTAAAAATGCAATATTTTATTATATATTGTTTGTATAGTTTCTCTGGCTGGTGTAAAATAGCATGATGCAAGCTCTTTAAATAAAAATTGTATTTTTTTCTCCTGGCAGATTCTTATGTTAGTGTATCTGACGGCTGCGGATGAGGTAGGGATGAAAATGAAGTGGCCTTCAAAAGGTGGCTGCGTTGTAGTTTTTTGCATTTGATTAAACCTGCTAATCAGTTATATGCTTCAGACGGATTATTGTTTCTAGGCTGTTTGAGGTATTTGGATAAAAGCTGCCAAAGAATCCAATATTCCGTGGCTGATTGATTTCCTGAGTGGTTTGATCATTTTGTCTCATCCCTAAAATATAATTACAGGTAGCTGGGCTTCTTTCATAAGTGACTAGGATTAAGGGGTCCAAGTTGTCAGCCAGCACATGGCTATTTATGTGCTAATCCACCTTGGTGGGAATTCATAGGAACATGTTCAGTATATGTCATATTTACATGTAATAAGAAAAATCCAAATCTGATCTGATTTAGCAACATTTTTAAGTTTTTCCAGGATAAACTCCAGTCAGCAGTGTTTTGAACCATGGCTTCTGATCCTAGTCTGCCCCTCCTGTCAAGTATGCCTGCTTCTGCCTCGCTGTTGATGACCTTTGCCTGTTTCTGAACCCTGCCTATGGACTGAGTATTTGTGGATAATATTTGTCTGTGTCACAGAAGAGGAGACATATTCACAGACAGAAGAGGAGGGAGCTTTCTGTCTAAGGAACATCCTGGGAACTCTCCAAACCAACGTTTCCCCCCTGTCTCTGCCTCTGCCACATTTTCCCTCTACACCAACCCCTCCAACAGTACTTGGCTACAGAGACCCAGCTCATGCCCAAACCCATACTCCTTTAAAGTATCTTTTATATATTTAACTCCTGTGTGTGGCGGGTCTCCAGAAAACCCTTTACAGTGAATTAGATAAAAATACCATTCCATTAATTTATATTAGACCTAATACGTTTTAAAAGAGGTATACATTTTTTTCACTTGGAATGAGTTGAGTAACGGATTAATTTAGTTGGGCAGCAAGGCGGTGCAGTTGTTAGCACTCTTGCCTCACAGCAAGAAGGTTGCAGGTTCAAAACTCAGCTGTTGCCTTTCTGTGTGGAGTTGCATGTTCTCCCCATGCATGCATGGGTTTCCTCAAGGTACTCCAGCCAGACAACCCTGCAGGAAAAACCTTAGAATTTATGTCCAGGTTAGAATCACGACATAAATGGACCAATAAATAAAAAGTCAAGATCAAGCCCCCATGCATTGGTCCATTCTACTATCACTCATGTTGACACACAGATACTCAAAACTCCTCTACTTATAGACTTAATATTATTCATTCTTTGTCTCGTCAAGATCCATGGCTGCCAGATTGGAGAAGTTGGCTCTCATCACAGTTAAGAATCACCACAGTGGCTGGTGCCAAAATAATCTCAACATCAGATGCAGAGATGGATTTCTGAGTTTCCCAAACCAGATTCCCTCCACTTTATGATTATACCCAAGATCCTGTATTGGAGTCAAGTGGATTCCAGTGGAGACTAGCTTGACATAATATTGAATGCTTTAGTTGTACTGGTGACCCTTCTTCCTCCCATGGAATGCCCCTGGAATGTATCATTAATCCATAAATAGGGTGTTCTTAATCAGTGAAATTTTCATTATTTGGAACTGAAAATATAATCAGTTATTCAGGTATCTTTAGAAACTTTATTACATGCAACACAAAATTGCTGTGCTTAACCTTTAACCTCTGAAGACCAGCTTTTCTCCTTAATTGCTGCATCTGGATGTTTGTCTTGTCAAATGGACCAGATTCATCCAAATGGAATAGGAGAATGGATTCCTGTTGGTGATCAGGACAGTGAAACATCACAGCGGCTGTTCAGTTTTCCTTCAGTCATTATGTTTTATATAAAGGTGAATATCAGACACAAGCTGCTGGAGGAAAGTCGGTGCCCTGAATGTAAATTTGTCCAGAACTGCATACGACTGTAAGTCTTTATATAGCTGACAGTGTGAGACTGCTTTGAAGCTGGTAGGATTTTTGCATCAGCATGACGGAGATGTGGCTGCTTTAATCTTCCACATTTGTTGTGTTTTTTTTTTTTAATCCCACTTCTGTTGTGTGGTTCTACATTAACCTCCTTTGCTCATGAGGATGACTGCTGCATCGGCTTATCTCTCACATGGCTCCCTATCTTTAAGTCGATCTCTGTAAGATGATCATTCAAATACACAAAAAGTTGAGAGTGAAATAAATCCTTATCTGAAAGGTTTGAATGGATCCCTCCATGTTTCTGTACATCTTTGGCTCGGCGGGCAGATAAATTCTTTCAATCTTTCGCCGGTTTCCTTCCCGTTCGTTGGATGTTGCCTCCAGCTTGGTGCTTCTTGGCAGCATTTCTTCTGTAAGACCAATTTCTGTGCCAAGGCCGGCATGTTTGTGCCAAATAAGAGGACTCGTTGAAACAGAAACAAAAAAGATGTCTTTAAACTCATTACAGCCGATCAGCTCTCAGAGAGTCTGAAGAGCGCCTTTCATCGTGATGGTGAACTCTTGTGTGCTCTGCTTTTAAACTATGACCCTTCACAAAAGAACTTCTTTTGAAAGCTTTGAGAAAATATATTTACTACTCAGATGCTGATGTGTGCAGATTTTTGTGAACCCTCGACCTTTCTCCTGGAACAATAAAAAGGTCAAACTTGTTTCCCCCATGATATTTGTGTAGCTACTTGAGAAACTGTCAAATAAATCATGTTTCTGAGCTGTTGTGTGAGAATGCTTAAGATGTTTAAAGCTAAAGCTATTGCAACTTACCTCCACCTTTTGTATTTTAAACTTTACAAAGGTTCAAAAACCACAAAAAAAGAAATTAATTATTAATCTGAAAAGCTTTGATGCCTTACAAATATGCAATGATAACACAAGTCATGATGAAAGCTGTGTCCAAAAGAAGCAAGCAAAAAATGCAAGACTTCTGTTGCTGCATGATTCACGGCTCAAAAAAAGAAAACATGTGAAATGCACAGAATTTCTGAGATATCTAAGCAAATTGCACAGCCACTGAACTATTTTCAACCCTACTTAAAACTACAGTCTAGATTTTTACCCTTTTTAGGAACACTGTATGTATATATGTCTAGAAATTTGTAAAAGTGAAAACAAGTGACCTTGTACTATTATGTCCCGTAGGCAATGTATAATTTTTTTCTCTTTTTTCTCTTCCATAAACCATCCCATGTATCCCCATGCTACAGCTGAGCTCCACATGTCCTGTATGGAGTCTTATTTGCTAATATTTGGACATCTCGTCTCAGATTGGGTAACAGCAAAGCAACTCTGCCACTATCTTGCAGCACGGTAGTTTTACCTCCACAAATAACACAAGCCTGAAAGTGCTACTGTTGGGTGGTGGAGTTGCTAATGCTAACGGTTAGCTCAAACTAGTCAGGATAGTTGCTGCTGTTTCTTTAATGCAAAAACAACAACAGTCTTCCTTGTCTTAAGATGGGTGAGTTGAGTTCATGAATATTCAGTGACAGTGTGACGTAGATCTGTCAGGCTTTTCAAATCCTGGAGTTTCATCGTCTGTTTTCTATCAGAAGCCAATGCAGGAGATAGATGTAGGAGACTGCTTTCATGTTCAGCCTGCATGACTAACTCAGAGTGACTGATTAAAAATCAGAAATAACAATTGACAAAAGAATTTTCTATGAACCACACCTTTAAAAGAAATGAAGAGACAACAGCCCTGAGCACACTCAACGGCCCTAAAGCACACTGGCCCTTCTGGGATTCTCACAGATTGTCAGTCTGCCTCTATTAAATTCATCTGTTTTTGTCTATTTATTGATTTTAAGAGCAAAAAGTTTCCGTGATCTTCACCATGACGTATCAAGAGTTTATGTTGTCATGTTGTCAGATATAAGCTGTTTATTTAGAACAAAAATGAAAGGAAAACAATTTTTGAACAGTACTCTAGCTGAAAGATTTTTGAGCTTTTGCAGACAAACTAAAAGATTTAAAATTGCAGACCAATGAGCTCCTATTAAAATGTGTATGGCATGATGATCGCTCACACTTTAATCGCTGCTATTTGGAGCAAATTTTCAGCACTTTGGTTTTAGACCTCTCTTTTGCAGTCTGACAGCACCCCATAAAGAATAAATAGTGTCAATCAAAAACTTTAATTGATTTGTGAAATTACTCCTAATGTCTTCAGTCCTCCAGAGTCCAAAGGTAGAGACGAAACATCTAAATATCATCGACTTTGAAATATTCATTTGAATATGTGTTTTGCCACAGCGTCAACCGCAGACACTTTTATTTCATAAACAAACTGCTGTGGCACAATCTCCCCTCCCTTTTCATGCAAACACATGACGCTGCAAATCTAAGTTCATAAGAACACTAAAGTAGGAAGGATGCAAATCTCCCACAATGCACAGGGTAAAGCCTCTTTCATGTGGGGTCAGTAAACACAGTCTGGAGTGGAAGGAATTACAGTTATCTGTCAAATACAGATCCTTTGATGGATGGTCTGAGTGCTCTTTGGAAGGAGAGCTTTAAGCAGGGATGCAGATGAGAGCAGCTTAAGATGAAATGTAACTCATTCATTGGTCGATTCTGAGTAGATGGGAACATCCACCATTTGTCTTGAGTCACATTGTACATTGCAATAACTCTGACTCACATCTTTAGCTTTTAATGTGCACTTTGAGCACTTGACGTGGTCATGCTTTAATCTATGCAGAAGTCACACAGAGTTTTTATAAAAAAAACAGAGCTGGTCGCTTCATCTATATGCATCTTTAATGTTTGGTGATCTTACTTTTGAATAATAAACAAATAATTTAAAACCATGTGACTAGTGGTAAATCTGTGCAGCTTTTCAGAAAACTCAACATGAATAAAAAACAGATGTTGAGATAATGTAAAACCAGTTTTTACTTTACTTGATTAGATTTATTCAGTGAAAGAGGTTGTCTGTTTTTGTTTTCTTTTGCAAGACATTTTTACTCTGTGGGTTCCCAGAAGCAACACCTGTCACTGACAGATTTGATAAGATTTTAGAGTATTAACATTTATTTCTTAGGAAACTGTGCCAGAAAAATAAATTGGGCTTCAGCCCAAATTTAATTTATTTGAATCTCTTCTGAGGTTTAAAAAAAGAAAAAGCCAAATAATTATTTCAGAAAATTAATGTTTTTATTCATAGCAGCCAAAAGTGAAGATCTGACTTTTAAAGTATGTTGTTTACTGGGTTGAAACTTTTCTTTATACTTTACCATTTATTCTTGTGACCCTGTTTGCAAAAAACAGCCAAACTCTGGGATGAGAGGACTAAACTAAATTATTGTAATAAAATCTGAAATGTTTTGATTTTGTGACATATAAAGACAATATGTTCTTTTCAGAAGTCTTATTTTTTCATACAGTGAAGCTAATAAATAATGATTTGATTTGAATATTTCCCAGATTAAAAATAGGTATTTTACAGTTATAATCCTCGAGTTTAGTAATTCCTAAACAACTCAGCCTTTTAACCAACAAAATAAAAGTGTCAGAGACACTTGACTGCTTCTGGTCAATAAGATTGTGGCTAAAAAGCAATTTTAGCTAAACAAATGTCATTTTTTATTTAATTTATCAATGCATCTTTTGTAGAGCTACATTTAATCTTACACATTTTTCTCAGTTCCTCTGTCCTCCCAAAATAACTTTTTTTCCATTTTTCTCTTTTTTATTCTAAGAGTTGGCAGCAAATAAATTGCTTTTTGGATTATTCTTCTTATTCTTCTTATTCTTATTATTATTATCATTATTATTATTAGTAGTAGTAATATTATTATTATTATTATCATTATCATTATCATTATCATTATTATTATTATTATTATTATTATTATTATTGGCCCGGAGGACAGTATGTGTTTTTGTTTTACTCTTAAGATGCAAACAGGTCAGGAAGTTATTTCAAATTGTTTTAAAAAGATCTGTAATATTCTGATTGACCACGAGCTCATTTCATTATCTCAGTAAAACATTCACTGAACTGAACCAAGAAAGAAACATAGAAAAAAAGAATTTTGTTTATTTAATTTAGAAAATATGATGAAAGTAACAGGTAAACAATGTTTCCTTTTTTATTATTAGTAGTGGATTCTCTTACATTAAACTGCATTCCATCTTACTCTGTGTTTATAAAAGTTGTAGGAAGAAGAAATAGTTTTCTTCATTTACTTTTTCTTGTTCTAAATCGAAAAATAACATTAATCAGATTCAACGTTTAAACGTTCTGTGTAATCATTTGAAATTATCCACATAAAACAATGCAAATTTGTGTACAAAGGCCTTAATGCCACTAAACTATTACATTTATGCAAAATAAATTAGGAATTCATGTAGAAATTACCATCCTTAATGTTAAAATGTTCATGTAATAATGTTTCCATTTTTCTGCTATCAGATTAGGTTATATCTACATCTGGAGTAAATAAAGAAGCAGACGAGAACCGCAGCACGGAGGTATGCTAAAAGGGTGTTTTGCATAGATTTCTAAACATTAACTGTATTTCAGACAGGACGTGTTATTCATCCCTGTAAGATATGTAATGTCCAGAAAGGGTCAATTTTGATCTATATATCCACATAGTGACCGATCACCTACAGACATAATTCCACTATCTTGGTGGAGTCGCTACTCTATCTTCTAACAGCCAGAAGATTCTGCAGTGCTTGTTGATAGTCCATGAAGACAAGATTGTCAAAGTATCTCAGACTGCTGGATTCCAAACCCTGAATGACAAGTGAGCTTTTACAACTCATAACTTAAATAATCATTAAATGATTATATGGTTGAATGAACCAGATGTAATAATAATAATAATAACAATAACAATATAATAATAATAACATTTGAATAATCTGTGCCTAATTCTGTGAAGTTGAAATGATTATTATTATTATATTATTATAATGATCTATTAGATGTTATGATCAGTAATGTTTGATCTAACAAGTGAATCATTATCTACACTCATACACAATGTTCATTACATGCAAATTCAGGTTAAGGCCATCTCACAAAAAGTTTAAAGATTCTTTATCCACAGAACTAGACATCTTGTATCTGGAAGGTTTGGTTTCTGAGGGATGTTTGGTAATGCCAACAAACATGTCAAAATCTGGTTGCATTGTGGTTAATCTACGAACTTTGATGGCTTGGGGTCACACACCCCCACCCCGACATCTCGGATCCAAAAGAGGGTCTCCAACAGGGTTCGTAGACACAACAAGATTACGTCTGATGCCGTTCTATAAATAATCAACTCTAGTTTATAGCAGATCAAATTTTTTTACACCCAGAACTCAGTTTCTTCCAAATGCAAAGGTTCTGATAAACATCTACTTCACATTACATCACCACACATACACTCCATCACATATCATTATTGATAGCTTGTCATGTATTATTATTAGTCAAGAAAATAAAGTTTATTTTTAATCATATACTTGACTCTGTCTGAATTAATACTAAGTGTGTTTATTTTCCCTGAATACGCAAAGACTCCTAAATTATTCTGGTTAAACATTTAAAGATCAATCAGCTTGATATTATATATTTATATAGAATAATTAAATCTTTTTGGTCATAATTAAACCCTACAATTCACCACATAATTATTTACAAATAGGTCACTAAGATTAGGAAATTTCAATTAAAGAAGGCCTTCAGCAGACAGTCGGCACTAAAACCCGATCAGAAAAAGCACCATTAACGCCATCACTTAACTTCCACATGATGAGATTCTGCCACTTCACCTCCAGATTCCCCCCCGTTTGCTTTTCAGGGATTCAGACATTCGTAAAGTTTAACTGTTCATTAGTGAGATCTCCTAACACAAATCATGAACAAAACAGCCCCCTCATTATGAAGCCCATTTCCCACTACAGAGCAAAAACTCTCTCACACACACAAATACACGCACACACACTCGGCAGCCCACTGTGATTTGCAGAGGCTCAAAAATAGTCCCTTCAGCATGAAAAACAACTGTTATTTATCACACAGACTTGCCATAAGTGAGAATAAGCAATTAAAATATCTGGGTCAGAGCTTTCTGCAATAGTGCTTACAGTACGACACGGCAGAACCATTCATCACCGGAGAGGAGGGGAGGAGATGAAACGAACTGGCAGCATCTTTTACACTGCTGGATTCATCAGCTGGATGAACACGGGCCACTACTACAAAGAACGATGACTTCAGGTCTAACCTACACTTTCAGAGTCCTAATTAGGTTCATCGTCATGGCAACGGTGAGAAGGTTCCGATAAAACATCTTAAATGCATCATCTGGTGGCCGATCAGTTCAGCTGGATGATGGAGGAGAGAGTTTCTCACCTCGCTGAGGTCCAGACATCTTTTACTTGATTCAAAAGTTATTCTGTTGCTTTTTAAAGTTTTCATTGTTCTGGTACCTGAATTTATCTAATCTGTCCAGGCTTCTTTGATCCACTGGGAGGACATAGTTTGCTCAAAAATATAATTTCTAAAACAATTAATATTTGATGTCAAAATATTAAGTTGAATTTATCTTATATATATATATATATATATATATATATATATATATATATATATATATATATATATATATATATAATCTCATTTAAGCTCCATGAGATGTCTAAGCTGCAGCTGTTACACACCTGCTTAAATTCTATCAAAACCTGGATGGCTGGGAGCTTTCTTCAGCTGAATGAAGATAAGACTGAGATCCTCATCTGTGCTCCAGACAAGCTGGTTCCTAGACAAGTTGGTTCCCAATGTCAGAGACTCTCTTGGTCAGCTTGCTTTTCACATCAAACCTTCTGTCAGGAATCTTGGCGTGACCTTTGACCCAGCTCTCACCCTGGATTCTCATGTCAGTTCTCTTGTTCACTCTTCCTTCTTCCATCTCAGGAACATTGCTAAGCCGAGTCCCATTCTGTCCTGCTCTGAACTTGAGACAGTTATCCACACCTTCATCTCCTCACGCTTAGACTACTGTAACTCTCTTTTCACGTGTCTGAGCAGAACCTCCCTGAACCGTCTACAGGTGGTTCAGAATGCCTGTGCTCGGCTTCTGACCAAGTCCTCCAAATTCACCCACATCACCCCGCTTCTCCTCCAGCTTCACTGGCTGCCAGTCAACTTCAGGGTTCGTTTCAAGATCAAGATATATATAATATTTATGCTTGTGTTGGAGGAAGCTTTTGCGCCTTCTTATTTGTCCAGACTGAGTGAAGATCAATGTTTAATGTATTTTTATTATTTTTTTTAGTTTTTACAAGTTTTTTATTTTTATTTTTTCCAATTTATTTTAGTTTAAACATCTATTTTTTTATCTTTGATAGTCTGAAAGATCTATAAGCCATTGATGCTTCTTGCACTGTGTGCTGCCTTTTTTTTCGTATTTCACCTTTTCAAACATTAGGCTGTTCAGCCTTCTTACCACAATCCAGTTGGTATCACTGGTACTTCTACAATAATGTTTGTACTTTTTTAAAAGAGGACATTTTGGAAAGGAGAAACAGCCAGCTGCTACCATTTCTTCATTTTTTTTTACAGTGTCATGTTCATATAATGCAAAACTCACCTTTTGCATTCTATGTGGCCATCTGGGTCTCTACAATCTCTAACACTCCAAACATTTAAAAAAAAAACATGAAAAAGGAAAGGAGAAATAAGTGTTCATCCATTTGTTTTCCCCCAGTGTTTTGTTCTAGGAAGTATGTGCTTAACCCTTTGATGCATGAATTATGAAATCTTCAACCATGATTTTTTTAACAATTTGTCATTCGTCTTTAGGTGTGAATTAAACAAATTTCAACAAATATTTTTTGTAAAATTTTATAATTTACAAATTATTTATTACATGTCCACCTCAGTGGACAGCATACATTCTGAACATGACATAAGCTGGCTTGACTCACTGAAGTCCAAATGGAGGGGCTCAAATGCAATAAAGTCTCCAACAGCTGTGCTTAATAGCAAAAACAAATAAATAACAATTTTGAGTACCTGTCCACTGTAGTGACCATTATGCACCAAAGGGTTAAAACCAGCTGTTTTAAAATGTCCAAGTTTTTGACATCACCTGGAACAGAAAACTTCTGCTGGAGGACCAGTGGTTTTACTCTGAGCCTCTCCTAGATTTTGGAGCCTCTCAGCTTAGCAGAAGAAAAAAGTCATACGAAGTATTCTTTTAGATTTTTTTTTTCAATGGGAATGAATGGAGACTTTCTTTTAAAAATTGTGTGCTCTTAAGAGGCTCCTTGTGATGCTTTCACCTATAATTACTCAATCCAGTATTTAAAATGGATCAATTCAAGATAAATGTTTTTTTCCCATAATTTAAAAGTTACTTCAAGTTTGAAGTTTTATTTTTCAAAGCTTTTCAACTATGCTGATTTATTTAATTAATTTGCAAATCCATCACATACTAGCTGAAAAAATAACTACTTTTACAAAACTTTGCTCAACTTAGGTTGTTTTAAAAGTGTTTTATGAATAAAGAAGGGTTTTTTTGAGGTAATTTGGATTTTCTTTTCTTGTGGTTCTAAACCAGGGTTGGTACTCAACTTTGTTTTTAACTGGTTTCATGAAAGATTTAGCAAATCATGGAGTCATTTTTTTAACAATGTTTGTCTTTTTAGCTCCAGCGGTCAATGGGCAATCAGGCAGGGTACACCCTGGACAGAGAGCCAGTACATTGCAGGGCAACACAGAGACACACAGGACAAAAAATCATGCGCACACACACACACACACACACACACACACACACACACACACATACACATACACATACACATACACATACACATACACACATACACATATACACATATACACATACACACACACACACACATCAGGACAATTTAGACAGACCAATTAACATAACAGTCATGTTTTTGGACTGTGGGAGGAAGCCGGAGTACCTGGAGAGAACTCACGCATGCACAGGGAGAACATGCAAACTCCATGCAGAAAGATCCCAGGCTGGGAAGCGAACCCAGGACCTTCTTGCTACAAGGCAACAGCTCTAACCACTGCACAGCCCAACAACATTCTAACATAATATAAATATATTTGAGGGATTTTAAAAAAAAGAAAAAAAAATTATACACATTTTTCTACAAACCTCTGCCAGAACCATGTTTCAGACCAAATTCACCATTGGACCATCTGGTTGTCAGTGTTGTCTGGGTCCTCCACTCATTACGCACTTGCACAATTTTCAACAGAACTTCACTGGTGTGAGATGTTCTCCACTCAGTGATATCAAAAGGGAAACAGCCCGCTGCTACCATTTCTTCCTTTTTTTCTACTGTGTCCTTTCCGGCGATGAAGCTATCAGAGTTGATGCCTGAATGCTGAAGATAAGCCTTAAGTTTTTTTCTTTCACAGGTGGAATGTTAGAGCTTCTGCTATAATGTCACGCCTGATACCAAAACTTTATTAGAAATATTTAAAAGGGGACACACAAAAATATAACAAAACCAAAATATCACTGTGCCAACAACATGAGGATGTATAACAGTAACAATTTTTACTGAAAGCACAAAATTCACAGTGCATTAAGTGCCAACCACAGCTTTAGAAGTGAAATGTCCAAATCCGTACTTGTAAGAGGATAATGTGAGCACCTGTGTGCGTACATGCGCTTCTGTGTGTGAAGTTTCTATACAGGAGTGTCCAATAGTGAGTGTGAGGGGCCACAGACCTGCCCCAAGGACGTGTGGAAGTCAGAGAGGTTCCAAGCCTCAGAGAGCCAGAGGTCTCCCTGGAGCATGGGGATCCCAGGTAGATTGCCACCGGAGAAACCCCAACCGCCTGCTACCACGTCAACTTTAGGACAAACTCCCAGCATCCCAAAATAAAAAACACCATTTGAAGTCATGGACAACAAAAGCCTTTTGTAGATAGAGAGATAGAGAGATAGAGATATAGATATAGATATAGATAGATAGATAGATAGATAGATAGATAGAGAGATAGAGAGATAGATAGAGAGATAGAGAGAGAGATAGAGAGATAGAGAGATAGATAGATGAGAAAAAATAAAATGTCTTCGTATTGCTTTTGGACTTCCCGTCTGTTGGTTAACTGATGAGAACAGATTTTACAGGTTTTGCTAACAAGAGAGACGGCAGGATGAATCAGCTGTCTGACAGCTGACTGAATAGGGAAATACAGACTCAATCTGTGAATTTCAGGTCACATCAGTGTAGCAATTAATACATTTTAATTATGACCAATAAAAAGTGATATTCCATAAAAATATGAAATAGCAATCTGATTGATCTTTGAATGTTTATTCAGAAGATTCTAGGGTTCTTTGCTTCTTTAGTGACCATAAACACACTTTGTTTTAATTCAGACAGACTCAGTATATATTTTATAAAATGAATTTAATTATTTTTCCTAAACATGATAAGATACGAATGAGGAGATGTGGTGTGGTGGATGTGAGGTGTTGGGATGGAAGCTAGATGTTGTAGCAACCGTTGTTTGTATGTGAGAGATATTGTGAAATCTGGGTGTAAAAGAATTTGTTGTCTGTTATAAACTAGAGAGTTGTTTATTTATAAACCTCATCAGACTCCAGTATGCAGGCTCATGATACCCTGGTATGAGTTGCTCCTGGCGGTCCAGAGGGCTGTGGTCAGAGTGGTGAGGTCACCGGACGTCGAAACCACAATACTCAGAGATTAGTTGCTTCCTCTGAGTTTAGCTTCCCCGGCCACGAGATGCAACCCGGGGTCTGCAGATTAGGTGTCCAAGGTGGACGACTGAGTTGAAGTAGCTCTGAAAAGAGCTGTTGTATTTATAATTACTTGCAGCGTCGCAGAAAGGTTTTGACTTAAGGTCAAAGGAGATTGTTTCAAAAGAGGCTTCTTTCCCAATTTGGCCGAATCGGGGCTCAGCTGGAAACTGAATTAATCAGGAAGTGATTCTTGTTTTATTAAACTACTTTGTTACGATTTCGGGCCAAGTTTGGCAAATCAGAATTTGGGCCTGTTCTACAAAAAGCCGCACCTTCCTTCAGAAACAAAATTCTTAACCTTAATATGTATCTTATTGTAATGTGTATGACAGTAAACAATTATTAACTTGTAAAATCAAACACATACTGATTTGCGATATAAATGGATCATTGTAAGAACAATATTAATTTTAAATTTATTGATTTAAGCACATATTTTTCAAGCATTTCATTTAAACATCTTGTTCATTAACCACATATGATTATTGTAAGCTTATGAGTTGTAAAAGTCATGGAGTCTTCACTTGTTCAGAGTGAAGAATGTTGATGTCTGGCATTCATGCAGAGAGTGTAGGACCTTGGGAGAGAATATTTGTTTGAATGTTTTGTCTTCATTTTATTTTAATTTTTTGGTTTATTGAACAAGTACAGCACAAAACACACACACACACACACACACACACACACACACACACACCAGTGTTCACAAGTTTGTTTTTGTTTCAGCCATTTTTTTCACCTGGGAGTTAAAAGTTGTAAAGTGTGTTAACAGTTTTATTGTTGATGGTAGATTGTTCCAGATCTGAGGTCCTTTAAATGAGAATGAGGATTGACCAAAAGATGTTTTGTATTTTGGTGGTTTACAGTCTCTGTTGGCTACTCCACTGGTTGTAGCTCCTGTGCTGCTGGCTTTTATAATCAGTCTGCTCACTAGCTCTGGGACAAGGCCATTTAAATAATAATAATAATAATAATAATAATAATAATAATAATAATAATAATAATAATAATAATACATCAAACTTGCATAGCACTTTTTAGGTCACTCAAAGACGCTTCACAGAAATGCAATAAACGCATAATAAAACAAATTAAACATATTAAACAGACTGAGGGATGCTGGGTTAATCCTAAGGGAAGGCCAATTTAAAGAGGTGGGTTTTAAGCAGTGATTTGAAAGTAGAAAGAGATATGGCATTCCTGATGTTTAGTGGGAGACAGTTAAAAAGTGTGGGGGCAGCGGCTACAAAGGCTCGATCCCCCATGGTATGTTTTGTTTTAAAAGGGGAAAGGAGGTTGGAGTCAGCAGAACGGAGGTGCCGGGAAGGAGAATGGCGATGGAGTAGTTCCATCAGATAAGATGGTGCAAGGTTATTGAGTTATTTGTAAGTGATGAGGAGCAATTTGTAATGGATCCGGTATGGAACTGGGAGCCAGTGAAGTTGTTTGAGTACTGGGGTTATGTGGTCCCTGGAGCGAGTGTGGGTGAGTAAATGTGCTGCTGAGTTTTGGATGTATTGAAGTTTTTGTAGGGCTGAGGAAGGAAGTCCGTAAAGAATGCTGTTACAATAGTCCAGTCTAGAGGTTATGAAGGCAGAGATGAGTGTTTGGGCAGTGGAGTCAGTGAGGGATGGATGGAGACAGACAATGTTGCGGAGATGGAAGAACGATACCCTGGTGATGTTGTTGATGTGGGACTTGAAGGAAAGGGAGGAGTCGAAGATGACTCCAAGATTACGGACTGTAGAGGAAGGAGTCAATGTGAGACCGTCAGTTTGTAGAGAAATATTTTGAACTGAGGGTAGGAGTGATTTGGGACCAGTTATAATGAGTTCTGTTTTGGAACAGTTAAATTTGAGGAAGTTTGTGTCCATCCAATGTTTTATGTGAGAGAGGCATCCTGAGATTGTGGAAATAATGGCTGGGGTGATTGATTTGCTGGAGATGTAGAGTTGTGTGTCGTCAGCGTAGCAATGAAAGTGGAGACTGTGTTGGCATATGATATAACCAAGGGAGAGCATGTAAAGGATGAAGAGTAGTGGCCCCGGCACAGAACCCTGGGGAACACCGTGGGTGACAGGTGTAGTTGTTGACAGAGACATAGTGGTGGCGGTCGGAGCGTTAGGAAGTGAACCAGTTGAGTGCTGAGCCTGTAATACCAATAGATGATTGAAGACAATTAAGAAGGATGGCATGATCGATAGTATCAAAAGCTGAGCTGAGGTCAAGGAGGAGGAGAATGGTGAGGGAAACAGAGTCAGAAGCAATCAAGAGGTCATTGGTTACTTTCAGTGAGGCAGTTTCAGTGCTATGATGAGCACGGAAGCCGGATTGGAAAGTTTCAAAGAGTTGGCAGGATTGTAGGTATTGCTGTAGTTGAGTGGTGACTGAGCATTCCAGGATCTTTGAGAGTAGTGGGAGGTGAGAGATGGGTCTGAAACTGACCACAGAGTCTGCGTTCAGACCAGGTTTTTTCAGAATGGGAGTAATGGAGGTGAGTTTGAGTGAAGGTGGGACAGATCCAGTGGTTGGGGAGGTGTTTATGATACTGTTGTGGTGTGAAATATTAATTTAAGATTTAAATTAATAGCAAAGTTCATTTATTAAACAGAAGGTTCAGTAAGATTCTTTTCATTCGATAAACTGGAAATGCAACCCTTTTCTGTGTTTCGTTTCAATAATGAGGCAAGTTTAAAAATGAAGAAATTTATTTACTAACAATTTTAAACTAAAAGATTTGAAACGACAATCATTAAATGACAATCCATGGATGGCAATTTTAATGACAATCCTTAACAGCTTTGATATTACTTGTTTAAAAGCAAACCTGTGTTGGATGGAGCTAAAATTGAGAATGATGAGTTTTGAATGCAGTTCTCAGAAGGTTTCTTTCAGAGGGAATGGAAGGTGTTCTGGATGAAATGATGTTTTGCAGATAACTGAGTTATTTTTAGAGAAAACAGCATCAAACGTCATCTTTAGTGTTCTACCTCACCCAAATAGGCTGACCCTCTTGTGGATCCGGAGATCGGAGGATGGTTTCATCCAAGATGACACTCGGGGCTGGCAGAGAAGACGCCGAGTGTCCGATACTTTGGTCCGGAGTGGTAGCAGGGTACATGGCTGTACGAAGCGTTTGGCAGATGCAAGTTTCGTATTTAAATTAACTTCAGAAATCAAATGACTCTGGGAGAGTCTTGCGTTAGTTTGTTAGTTTCGTTTGTTCTTTAGCCATTCTGTTGGGGTGACAGACAGCTTGCAAAGGGTCAAGGAGACGGCCGTTCTCCATTCCTCGTGGTGTTGGTTCCAGAACTGCACGTGAAATCT
This sequence comes from Nothobranchius furzeri, assembly GCF_043380555.1. Classification (NCBI taxonomy): domain Eukaryota; kingdom Metazoa; phylum Chordata; class Actinopteri; order Cyprinodontiformes; family Nothobranchiidae; genus Nothobranchius; species Nothobranchius furzeri. The sequence goes on along the minus strand of NC_091741.1, from coordinate 67,662,976 downwards.
GTGATGGTTAGATTTTACCAAACTCTCTCAGAAACCCTCCCTCTCTCTCCGGAAGAAAGCTTGGTCATGCTTCAAAAAACATGTGGTGCAGTAATTGTTATCTGAACTCTGTGTTGGATGACAGGGTGAAGGTCTTCTTTGCTGAACACATCTTTATAAACATTATAATAATTATCATTATAGTACCCAAAGCATAATAATCAATTTCATGTAATTAAAATACCTTTATATCTGAACCAAGTGATCATGTATTAATGATGATTTAAACAGTAAAAAAAATCATAAGTTTATTAATTATTATTTAATTATTGTCATCGTGGCTTGAAGTGTCCTTCTTCTGGGACAGAACAGCAGATGATGTTATGATCTTGGCTAGACATCGTGGCTCCTTGGGTTTAATCTGTGGATTCAAAGTACTGTTTGACTCCAGCTTGACCCAGCTGGGCAAATGTGACCTTTGGCACAAATCAGAGAACCTTCATCTCGCTAAAATACTGATAATGAGAGGGAAGAGAGAGGGAAGACAGGTTTTGATGAGGGGAGAGGGGATTGGGTCTAAATTGCAGGTGTTGAATTTCATGGATGAGAGGAACTTGGTTAAGTCAGGTGGGGTGAGAGTTGTGAAGGTGGAGAAGTAATAGGTAAGTGGTGGGTTAAGTTTGGGTTCCATGGTGGAGCCAGTAGACAGAGAGGAAACGATCTGACTGTGAACTGATGCGATTTTTGAATGGAAATGGGTCAGGAAATCGTTGCATTGGTGTGATGAGAAGGTGGTCCTTAGGTCGGGATAGTTTGCTAAAAATGGAAAATAAGGTGCGGGGGTTGGATGATTTGGATTTGATTGTATTGGAGTAGAACTTAGAATGAGCAATATTGCAAGCTGTCTTGTACATCGTGGTGTGGTGTTTGTAGATTTGGCTATGGACAATGAGACCAGTTTTCTTAGAAAGGCGTTCCAGGGCGGGCGCCTGGGGGCTCGGGGTGTGGGGGTGGCCGGCCCTGTGTGGGGATCTGGGTGGGGCCTTGGGGGTCGGGTACTTACATGTACAGTATGCTGCCGGGAAGAAGGCAGGAACATGCAGCAGTGCCTGGCCCGGGTTCAGGGGCCTCGGGTAGACCTTGGCTCCTCTGCTGTCCTATCACAGGGGAGGGGGAGGTCCAGGAGGGGGAGGACCCAACCTTACCTGGATGTCCTATGTCTTATACTGTATATTCTGGAAGTTGTGCAAATGCAGGGATGGGCATAGATATTCTGCTGGGGTGGGGCTGGGTTGGTGCCCTCGGACTCTGTGAGGCTCTGCAATGCTGCTGCTTTGGGCCCTGGCAGGATGGGCTGGGGTCTCCATGCCCTGGGTGGCATTTTGACAACAGAGGTGCCTATTGGGGCCAGTGGGGGAGCTGGCTCCCTGGAGGGCTAAGCCCAACCAGCCATTCCTCCCCATCCCCACATATTTTTCTCCTCCTGCTCCCTCACATCATCACACAAACATGCACATAGGACCTTAGGGGGTGGACAAGTCAGGGAGTGTGGGTATGGACCCCATTTCCGCATTCCTGTCCCCCAATTTTATTTGCACCTTATACACTTCCACCAACGACATTCCACACAAACACACACTTAGGGCCTCAGGAGTGAGCACATTCAACGGCAGCTGGCAGGGGGATTTATCAGCCTCATCTCGAGTGCCGGTGCCCACTTCCAATTTTAAACCGCACTTAGACACCGAGGGCTGTGGGTGCAAGTGGGGTGGTGCGGTGGCATCAGCTGGCACAGGCCAGACAATGCCCGCACTGCCCGCTCAGCACAGCCATGGAATACACCTCTTCAACACACAACAACACTATATTGGAGCAGGCAGAGGGAGACTAGGGGTCTTAGCACACCTGTGTTGTTGCTTGGCTTCCTGGGGCTGGAGGCTAGGAGGGAGATCTGGCCGTCTGGTTGGTGTCTGGGGTGGTGGGTTGCTGTGCTCAGCATTGGACGGGGGAGCCTGCTCATCAGCACCCCAGCAGAAAGGGCCAAACTCTGGTAACCAGTAATGGTTGTACCCAATGTGCAGCAGTACCGGGACCAGAGTGAATAGGGTGTGTATGGGGAACATGAGTGGTTGTCCAGCGTGCATTTTTGTAAGTCTTTGGTTGTATGTGCATGTGTGAGCATGAGGAAGTGAGTGTGTGACTGTGTTTGTGTATGACTGTATGTGTCAGGTGGGGCCTTTGCCTCCTCTCCTCCTGGGACTTCTTTTGATGATATAGATCTTCGTCTCCCCTCCCCCACCACACCTGGTGTGGAGTGTGGTGCCTTGGTCTGCCTGAGTGTTCGTGGCTCCCGGGTCAGGGGGTTTAAGATTTTTGGCGTCTGCCTGATCAATCCCGATGGCTGTCTGGTGGGGTCTGGGTCCCTGGGCTCTGCTGGGTCCTCGACGGGGGTGGTCGCCTCTGAGTCCCAGGTCGCTGGGTCCCGGGCTCGGCCGGCTAGGGGGTGGGAGGCTGCGGGCGGGCCTGAAGGCTTGCCGCTGAGATCTCGGGCAGGTAGAGAGACTATTGTTGTAGTGATCTACAAGTTAAGAGGGTGTAGGGTCAGTAGGGGGAGGGAACCTGGAGATGATATCCGATAAGCAGGATGAGAAAGAGGCTGGGGGAAGAGATTTAAGATTACGGTCTATGTGTTGAGTCAGGTTGAAGCAGTTTAGAATGTCCAGGAAGTCGGCCGTGAGCTTAGATTTAGGAGAGTCAACATGGATGTTTAAGTCTCCTAGGAGAACAGAAGGTGTGATGGAGGAGAGCTGAGTAAGAAAATGACTGAAATCTAAAAGGAAGTTTTGGTTCATTTTGGGGGGGACGGTGAATTATGGCAACTAGTAGTGATTGAGATCCAGGAAGTATGAAGACCCGATGTTCGAAGGATAAAGCAGAGGATATGGAGATGGGTCGCAGGGTAAGGTCCTCACGATTGATGATGGCGATGCCCCCTCCCCGGCCTTCAGAGCGAGGCTTATCCAAGTAGGTGTATCCTGTGGGGGTGATCTGATTTAGTGCAAAATAGTCCCTGGGTTTCTGCCAAGTTTCAGTGGGATAGAGAAGGCCAAGCATATTGTCTGTTATAAATTCCTGTAGAATTTGGATTTTGTTATTAAGAGACCTGGTGTTGAGTAGAGCAGATTTGATGCGCTTTTGTTGTGAAAATCTTGGGGCGGAAGTTGGGAATAGCAGGATGTTATCATGAGTCGTGTGACCGAAGTTCGGATGACGTAAGCGGAAGTTTCGGAGCCGCTGAATGGAGGAGCGTGAGCTGCAGTCAGACCAGTGTAGGGATGCAGTTATCAACTGATAGGTTGTAAACAAACTTGCGACGGGAGCCTCTATGGATGTAGGGGCGATGTTGAAGAAGTCCAAGCTGTGAGACTGTAGTGGTGAGGTCCTTTGGTAGAGGTGAGCTGTGGTTGAGCCAGAGGAGCTGCGAGGGTGCGTATCGTAGAGCCATGGTCGACAGGATAGCGGAGAGTGGAGGCAACCGAGCAGCTAGAAGACAAGTCAGACACAGCCACAACATCACTTAACAGGTGATAAGCTATATGCGTGGGTTAGAGTGGCCTTGGCGGAGTAATTTAGCTTCGCACGGACGTTGGAGGGAAACCACGCCGTTACAAAGGAGGACCAGATGGAGACGGCTTAGGAGGACAAATTAAAGTGGAGAGGGACCAGAAGGCACCAGAGTCAGGTAAGAAAAGCAGTGAAGCAGTGAATAACTAGACAAAAATGAGACAAGCTTTTTAGTCGGACAGAGAAGCGACAGCCAAAACGCGATAGCGTCCTCTCCTATCTGAAGCTAAGGCATTTGAATGTCAGTTTGATGACAGAAATGGAATGTCAACACACGCTGAAAAGAACCTTCTGGTTCTGGAAAGCCAAATAGAAAGTGGATTTATGCTGTAGATGAAATGTTATTATGTTGATCAATACATAGGTGAAAATTGACCATTTTGGACATTACATCAGTGAGGTGTGATCAGGGCCAGATTAAGACTTCGTTGTACCCTGGGCAACAATATTCAAGGGCCCCATCATCACGACCCAAGGATCACCATAATATGGTCACATACAGAATATATTACTGTAATATGCAGTAAATATACTCAATACTTGAATGCCTGACTTCACGTAACCCGCTCAGGGTAACCTTTGATCCACCTTGTGTGGACTGACCAATGAGGAGAGAGTCTTAACTTGAGGCCCTCTCTTCATTAGTCAGTCTACAAGAGACTGACTCTCAACTGATGTTCAAAGCGAACAGTCTCTGTGCAGCGCAAAAGCCCGGGTGGACAGTTTGTTTAATACAGGGTGATCATATTTCCATTTCCAAAAAAGAGGACAGGGGATCTGTGCCTATGACATCACACTATGGCAACGCCACACAACGCTGGGACCCATTTTTTTGTAAGAACTAAATTAATATCAGATTCTGTCAATAAAAGGGCTCTAAAACAATAAATACTTAGCATATTTACTGCAAAATCTAATTTTTCTGTTTTAGTTCTGCAACAAGGTTTTATTAATAATAAATTATAACTTTTGTTTTAGTACAGCATCGGTACGCTTCCTCTGTACAGATTATTAAGGATGCATGTTTCAGCTGTGAGATTAGACGATAGGATCAATGAAAAAATAAGTTGTCACACACTCCATGGAAACTTTCAGAGAATCCACAAATAGTGGCTTTCAGATGGTTTTGTTACTTTTTGCAAGTTTAGAAAAGAAGCAGATGAGACAGCATGTCTGATAATTTAGTTTTTCATCTGATAATATTAGAACATGTCAGTAATGTCTGAGGGGCTTTTATAAACACTGTATAACTAACACTACTGGAGAGGGTATGAATTACACAGAGGCTTCTGGGGAGCCCAGATGGTGGTGGGGTGGTGGTGGTGGTGGTGGTGGGGGGGGGGGGGGGGGGGTCATTTTGCCTTGGCCCCCAAAATGTCTTGAAACGGCCCTGGGTGTGTGACTGAGTTGTGAAGGTGATCTGAATTGTATCAGATGTATAAATATTACATGTGTATAACTTATTGTTTTGCAGGTAAAAACGTGTAGTGGAGATAAATCTACCTACATTTTACTTTTCAACACTTTTTGTTTTTTTGTTTTTATTTAACTATATTTTCCTGTCCTGTCTGTCTCTCTTCTTCCTGCATCTCCTCTAAACTCTCCAGAAAATCTGCTGACTGGATTCTTACTTTTTCACCTCATCAGTTACTTCTGAGCAGATCAAAGGGATCTCCTGACCACAAGGAGAGCGCGTTTCGATGCGTCAGTGAGGTGAAATCACCGCAGCACAGGTGATGAGCTCCGCAGTGGCAGAGCGCTTCAAGCACAAATAAGACAGAAAGTAGAGAACATGTGCGGACATTAACGATCGTGTGTTAATTATAGTTTTTTGGTTGCGCCACTTTGAGAATGGACCGTGCGCTGGACGCAGCAGCCTGGAGCGCTGCGCACCGATCATCGCTCTGCCGCTCTCTGCTGAAAAGAGTCCATGAATGATAATATAGAATATAGGTAGAAAACTTTTTTCCGGCTCCCCTGAATGTGTATATACAGCTCCCCCATCCCTGCTCCTGGATGAAAAGCCGGACATTTTCATCAATACAAGAACCTGGACATCCCGGACAGAGTGAAAAGCGAACATGTCCGGGGAAAACAGGACGTACGGTCACACTAGTTTAATATAAAGCGGGAGATTACAGATACAGTAATTTGCTCCTGCCCTTGCTGCCCTGGGCCCTTTAGAATTTGTGGGCCCTGGGCAATTGCCCAGTTGCCCATATGGTTAATCCGGCCTTGGGTGTGATCACACCAATCACAGGTACAACAATTCTGTGATTGTTTGACCTTTGAACCGAGACATTATTGCAGAGTTGCATCAGGACACAGGAGTTCAGATAAACTTATTCTACTTTTTACTAAAGTAGCAAAAGGACTTTTCTTTGACTCTTCCTGATTATTCACTACACTGAGGTGTTAATTACTCATAAATTGAAGTGCAATGTAAAATAAAACCTGAAAATATCAAAGAAGATAACATATTTTTAATATTTTGCAGTGAAACAGAAACAGTTTAACCACAGTGTGAACATTCAGTCAGTTTCATAACCACGGTATCAATTCAACCTAAATAATTAAAGTAAACAATTAATGAAACATAAATGTGAACAAACAACAAACCGGATAGGTGACTCAGCTTTGATCTTACCTAAAGTTTTGAAGCTAAAGATAATTAATTTACTAAAAACCCAAACCCAACTTTGTAATTATCTCAACTCAGACATTGTGTCTTTGTTTTGATGTATAAACTGTGTACAATGAGTGAAATGTTTCTCTCTGTTTATTTACTGCCATTAGGCTTGTTGTTCCGTAAACATAAGATCAGTAGATTTTTAACAGGTACTGGAAGAAGAGAGCACATCACCCCAGTCTTGGCCATGCTGCTCTGGGTCCCGGTTCAGCACAGAATCAATTTTAAAATGATTTTATACATTTTCAAAGCCCTACATGGTTTAGCTCCGTAATAGTTGGCTGAGCTGCTTTACTTGTACGAGCCTCCTTGCGTACTTTGATCAACCAATCAGCTCCTGCCGGTTGCTCTGATAGCAGAAATGAAATCACGAGGGGAGAGAGCTTTCACAGTTGTGGGCCAAAGGCTGTGGAATGCTTTTCCACTGACCATCAGAATGACCCCTTCAGTTGAAGTGTTTAAAAAAAGGCTTAAGATGCATTTTTACACACTAGCTTTGAAGCACATTGCATAGTAAATAATGTTCTCATTTTGTGTTTTATTGCCTTTATTGTTTTAGTAGTACTGTTCAATTTTTCTTTTTAGCGACTACTCTAAACTACTGTCACATTACTTGTAAATGTTTTGTGTGTAGTGTTTAGCACTCTGGGTATCCTTTGGATTGTTAAAGTGCTATACAAAAGGGCAGCAGTAGCTCAACAGGTTGTGCGTGTTGTCCAGTAATCAGAGGGCTGCAGGTTCAATCCCAGCTCCAGACAGAGATTTCTTCTGTTGTGTCCTTGGGCCAAACACTTAAGCCTGCTGGTGGTGGCCGGAGGGACCGGTGGCGCCTGTGCTGGCAGCCTCCCTTCTGTCAGTGCGCCCTAGGGCAGCTGTGGCTACATCATAGCTCATCACCATCAGTGTGTGAATGTGTGTGTGAATGGATGAATGGTAACACTGTAGTGTAAAGCGCTTTTGAGTCCTTACTCTGAGAGGTGCTATACAAGTGCACATCATTTATCATTTATTTATCATATTCAAAAAAAGCTGCTGCTGCTGAAAGGCACAGATATGGCAAATCTATTGCTAGTGGACAGTTAAGATCACCATAGCAAGCAATGGATCTTCGGGGTCACCATATTAACCACCTTATTTTAGTCATTGTGGTACCCTGCAACCTGTGTTTCTCTCTGCCTGACTGTAAACTTACTGTCAGACAGGAACAGAGACTCATAAAAAAGCTCAAGAAAACAGCTGCTGGGTAAAAAAGAAGTTGTTCAGAAAACTTGTTGAACTGTTAGCAGCAGAAGGCTCTGATGGTCACACAGGGTAATGTTGGAGACTTCCGTGGAGGAGATATGACTGGTTAAAACACATTTCATTTAATATTCTGAAGAGAATATTTTTGGTTTGGTGTGCGTTCCTTCAACACGTTCTCACTCCCAGCGCGTCAAAAACAAACGCTTGGTCAGCCACCCTCCACGTCAGACCCCTGACGCCAAAAGTGCCCTTTTTCGTTACTTATGTGCGAAAAGGGTTTTTTCCCTTATTTGACTGCAGATCCCAATGCAGCGTAAAACTGAAGCGATGGGATGTCCGCTACCGTTGCATCCCAATGCAGCGTTACACTGACGCGATGGGATGTCCGCAGCCAGGGCACCAAACAAGCTCATTGTACCTCACCTTAACCTTGTCCTCTTATTTAACCTTCCCCTCACCCCTATCCTAACCTTAACCATCTTGCCAGCGAACATGTTAGTGATGTGTCGATCGCTCTAAAAGCCGGCTCTATGAAGTGAACGGCGGGAGCCGCCTCGTGATTACTCGAGTTTGGACCGAGCGAACGCGAGGGGGAGGTTTCAACTACCAAGGTGGAGGTTAAAAGTAGAGGGTACAGTGGGGCAAAAAAGTATTTAGTCAGCCACCGATTGTGCAAGTTATCCCACTTAAAATGATGACAGAGGTCAGTAATTTACATCATAGGTACACTTCAACTGTGAGAGACAGAATGTGAAAAAAAATCCTTGAATTCACATGGCAGGATTTTTAAAGAATTTATTTGTAAATCAGGGTGGAAAATAAGTATTTGGTCACTTCAAACAAGGAAAATCTCTGGCTCTCACAGACCTGTAATGTCTTCTTTAAGAAGCTTTTCTGTCCTCCAACCATTACCTGTATTAATGGTACCTGTTTGAGCTCATTATCTGTATAAAAGACACCTGTAAACAGCCTCAAACAGTCAGACTCCAAACTCCACTATGGCCAAACCCAAAGAGCTTTCGAAGGACACCAGGAAAAGAATTGTAGACCTGCACCAGACTGGGAAGAGTGAATCTACAATAAGCAAGCAGCTTGGTGTGAAAAAATTAACTGTGGGAGCAATTATCAGAAAATGGAAGACATACAAGACCACTGATAATCTCCCTCGATCTGGGGCTCCACTCAAGATCTCATCCCGTGGGGTCAAAATGATCATGAGAACGGTGAGCAAGAATCCCAGAACCACACAGGGGGACCTGGTGAATGACCTGCAGAGAGCTGGGACCACAGTAACAAAGGTCACCATCAGTAACACACTACAACGGCAGGGAATCAAATCCTGCAGTGCCAGACGTGTTCCGCTGCTGAAGCCAGTGCATGTCCAGGCCTGTCTGAAGTTTGCCAGAGAGCACATGTATGATACAGCAGAGGATTGGGAGAATGTCATGTGGTCAGATGAAACCAAAGTAGAACTTTGTGGTATGAACTCAACTTGTGGTGTTTGGAGGAAGAAGAATACTGAGTTGCATCCCAAGAACACCATACCTACTGTGAAGCATGGGAGTGGGAACATCATGCTTTGGGGCTGTTTTTCTGCTAAGGGGACAGGACGACTGATCCGTGTTAAGAACAGAATGAATGGGGCCATGTATCGTGAGATTCTGAGCCAAAACCTCCTTCCATCAGTGAGAGCTTTGAAGATTAAACGTGGCTGGGTCTTCCAACACGACAATGATCCCAAACACACCGCCCGGGCAACAAAGGAGTGGCTCCGTAAGAAGCATTTGAAAGTCCTGGAGTGGCCTAGCCAGTCTCCAGACCTCAACCCCATAGAAAATCTTTGGAGGGAGTTGAAAGTCCGTGTTGCTCGGCGACAGCCCCAAAACATCACTGCTCTCGAGAAGATCTGCATGGAGGAATGGGCCAAAATACCAGCTACTGTGTGTGCAAACCTGGTAAAGACCTATAGTAATCATTTGACCTCTGTTATTGCCAACAAAGGTTATGTTACAAAGTATTGAGTTGAATTTTTGTTATTGACCAAATACTTATTTTCCACCCTGATTTACAAATAAATTCTTTAAAAATCCTGCCATGTGAATTCATGGACTTTTTTTTCACATTCTGTCTCTCACAGTTGAAGTGTACCTATGATGAAAATTACTGACCTCTGTCATCATTTTAAGTGGGAGAACTTGCACAATCGGTGGCTGACTAAATACTTTTTTGCCCCACTGTATGTGTAACCTCCCCCTCGCCAGATGGTATGTTCTAACGTTCCCCTTGGGCGGCAAATACGAAAATTCACAGTCAGACTCTTACTGTCAGAGTCAGAATGCATGGGAAGCAAACGCTTGATCGCAGTGAGAGTAACGTTTTAGGTAGCAAGAGGGTTAAGGTTAGGATGAGGGAGAGGGGAAGGTTATAAATAGCGAAACGTTAAGGTTTAGGTGCGGTTAAACGAGCTGGTTCGGTGCCGCATCGGTTAAATGAGCTGGTTCGGTGCCGCATTTAAGGTTTAGGTGCGGTTAAACGAGCTGGTTCGGTGCTGCATCGGTTAAATGAGGGTTAAGGTTAGGATGAGGGAGAGGGGAAGGTTATAAATAGTGAAACGTTAAGGTTTAGGTGCGGTTAAATGAGCTGGTTCGGTGCCGCATCAGCGGATATCTAATCACGTCAGTTTTACGCTGCATTGGGATCTGCAGTTACAAAAGGGAAAAAACCCTTTTTGCACATAAGTAACGAAAAAGGGCACTTTTGGCGTCTGGGGTCTGACGTGGAGGGTGGCTGACCAAGCGTTTGTTTCCGATGCTTAGGGTGTGAGAATGTGTTGGTTCCTTACATTCTGAGGGGATTTGAGAGAAGTGGAAGCAGGGGCACCCCACAGAATATTCAGATAAAGGTGGCCAAACAGAGCCAAAGAAAATTTTGGGGTGGCTCATCACATTAGTCCTTGTGGCCATTCTGGGAGTTTAGCCTGTGGTGATGCATTGCATTGCTCCTTAATTCTTTTAACCTTCCTACTGTCCTAATGGGTGTGACCCTGCAAGGAAAGTTGACCATTGAGCAGGACTGATGGTTTATCCCTTGAGGTCCATGTGGCAGGGGTGAGGTGGTGCTCACTCCTCACCCCTTCCACATGGACCTCAAGGGATAAACCATCAGTCCTGCTCAATGGTCAACTTTCCTTGCATGGTCACACCCATTAGGACAGTGGGAGGGTTAATAAAAAACAATAATGTAACTGTCAAATTTGAGAAACAAACTTAAAAAAGAGCACATTTCAGTTATTTGAAATGTTATTTCAAATTTTCCATTAATCCATTTTCTGTTGCTTATCAGGGGTCAGATCACAGGGGCAGCAGCCTAAGCAGGGAGGCCAAACTTCCCTCTCTCCAGCCACGTGAGCCAGCTCCTCCACCAACCAAAAGACATAGTCCCTTCAGCATGTCCTGGGTCTTCCTTCAGGTCTTCTCTCGGTTGTACGTGCCTGAAAAACCTCACCAGGGAGGAACACAAGAGGCATCCTTACTAGAGATCCGAGCCATCTCAACTGAACTGCTCCCGGATGACCAAGTTTCTCACCCTATCTCTAAGGAAGCCCAGCCACCCTGTGGAGAAAACTAATTTCGACCACTTGTATCCACGATCTCATTCTTTCAGTCATTACCCAAAGCTCTTGACCATAGGTGAGGGTAGGAACGTAGATCGAACAGTAAATCTAGAGCTTTGCTTTCCGGCTCAGCTCTCTCTTCACCACGACAGACCGGTACAACGCCCGCATTACTGCAGATGCAGCACCAATCCGCCTATCGATCTCATGCTCTATCTTTCCCTCACTTGTGAACAGTGATGGGAATAACGCCATTTAAAATAACGGCGCTACTAACGACATTCTTTTTTGGGTAACGGAATAATCTAATTAATTACTTTTCCCACTGTTGCAACACCGTTTCCGTTACTGGGGACAGAAGGTTGTGCGTTACTATGTGCTTGTCGAACGTTGAGCAACAGTGTGAGGCTTTCTGCAGCCAGGAAGAGAGGTGTTGGTAACGCACTTACAAACACAATGATAATTGACCCGGTGGGCGGACACCCTCACTGTCTCAGTCACTGCCTGCTGCAGAAACAACAGAGCAGTAATGGGAATAACGCTGTTTAAAATAACCGCGTTACAAAAAGAAAAATATTTTTTTCACTAACGAGCAATCTAATTACATATCATCTTCTTTTATCAAAACGTTGTTTCTGTTACTGATAAGAAAATGTGTGAGTTAAGCAGTGCGGTGTGTTGAAGCTGTCATCAGCTGATCAGGAGCTAAAGAGGTAGATGTTCATTCAAGCGCATCACGGCCCGTGAAGAACGAGGAAGACGTGATGAATAGTCTACGCCCTTCTTGGCGTGACAGCGGGACGTCCCGAAGGTCCGCTCACCTGTTCACTGCTCAGACATCACAATCTTCTACCTTCCTAGATCATCCAGATGTAACCTGTTTCTGATCATGTCTTTAGTCCCGCTGTAACACTGATGCATCAGTCTCAGACGTCATGGTGCTTAGGTATTATTAGAACTACCTGTGTGTCTTTACCACCCAGCTTCAGCTCTTCTGTGGTTTGGTCTGACCCAAGTTAGTAAAAGTAAGTCCTCCATCAGGTTGCTCCTCTTCTAGTGTCATTTTAAAGGATTTTTATTTAACCATTACTAGATTAGCAGCAACAGAAATGCTACTAAAACACATAATTATGTGAAGCTGGAAAAATTAAAATACTGTACAAAATTACATTTATTTTTGTAATTTAACTCTACTGAGAGACCATTTAAAGGCTCAGGAAACTTTACAGGTGTTTCTATTTGCAATTTTTATTTTAGCTGATTGGGGTCTTGTTAAATAACACACAGTGACCTTTTAATAGTTTAGATTAGTGTAATGTTCCTGTTAGTAGTTCCTCCTGTTAAGTGCTTATTTATTTAAATTATGCAGGTTTATAAAAAACATTGACATGCATTTTATTATGTTCCAGTCATTTATATTTCACTATTGTCGTAACTTATAGTAAATTAAGTAAGTTCAATTAACCCATTTTTCTTGCATTCTTCAATGAAAAGAGTAACTAAGTAGTTATTTTTCTTGGTAATTAGTTACTTTTATAATCTCGTAACTCTGTAAGTAACTGAGTTACTTTTTTGACAAAGTAATTAGTAACTATAACTAATTACTTTTTAAAAGTAATTTTCCCAACACTGCTCGTGAACAAGATTCCAAGATACTGGTAAAAAAGTCCCGAGTCAACTCCTCCATTTGGGGCAAGACCTCATTCCTGACCCAGAAAAGGCGTTCTACCCTTTTCCGACTCAAGACCCTGGTCTTGGATTTAGAGGAGCTGATTCTCAGCTGCTTCACACTTGGCTGTAAACCATTCCAGTGAGAGTTAATGATCACATTCTAATGAGCCAACAAGACTACATCATCTTCAAAAAGCCACCAAAACAGATGCCCTCAACACCTTGGAAGAGCCATAAACGCTATGAACAGAATCCGTGACAAAGGGCAGCCATTCCTTGGGGACGCCGCTGAGTGGAAGAAGACCAAAATGCCTAAGAGTTTCTTTGCATTAGCTTAAATATTTGAGTTGATATGTTATACACTGAAAATGCCCAGCATGCGTTTATGTTAATCTGAGCAGAATCAAAGAAGTGGAAAGAAAATGTCACGACTTCCGCATCCTGGCTGTCCTCCAGCTAGCAGCCTACACTTTAAAGACTCCATTTCCCATCTACCCTCTGCCCAGAACTCCCAACATTCAACTCCCATGTCATCATCTGCGCCTATATATGGAAGCTTTTCTATCAGTTTACTCAGTCATCGTTCCAGTGGTTCCATGATCCAAACTTACAAGCTCATTAAACCTACTTGCAGCTAAGTATGTTAAGCATTTTCAATTCAGTTTTCAATTCAGTTTATTTATACAGCGCCAAATCACGACAAGAGCCGTCTCAAGACACTTCACACAGTAAACATTCCAATGTAGGTCAGGTCATTAGGCCAATCAGTAAAATGTTTACTATAGAAGGATCCCAACAAATTGCATTGAGTCACTGACTAGGGTCAGTGTCTTTACAGCAATCCTCATACTAAACAAGCATGCAGCGACAGTGGAGAGGAAAACTTCCTTATAACAAAAATAAACCTCAAGAGGATCCTGGCTCAGTATAAGCAGCCATCTGCCACGACTCACTGGGGATCAAGAAGACCCAGCAGACACACTATTTTTGGAGAGGGCGGAGTGTTAATCATCATCTCAACAAAGCTCCATTGCTGTCCTTGGGGATATTTCTGACGATTTCACACTAATTTTGTTGTACAAACGTTTAAGATGTTTTTTTAGTTGTTTTATGTATTTTAATTGTATTTCTTTTATTTCAGTAGCCTAGCAATATATCCAGACCATAGGAGTTGCAAATGATTTTATTCTGCAGGTTGGTTTAGCCACACACTACTGTAGCCTCAGCAGGCCCACGACTGGCTTGAACAATTGTAGGTATGAACATGCTGAATATGGAGGTCCTGGACTGGTGTGGTTACACGTAGTTTGCAGTTGTGAGACCAGTTGGATGTACTGCCAATTTCTTTGGAATGCCTTTAGAGAAAGTTCATGGTATATGTGTGACTACCATAACTACCTATTCATTCTATCCAATTGGCACCTTGATATGGCGCACCTGTGAGGTGCAACAAATTATCTCAGCAACGGAGACGCTCTATCGTCTTTGAGTTTTTATGTAAGAAAAACAATACAGGTTCATACTCATAGCTGTTATGAATGTTTTGGTTGCAAACCTCTGCATCCAAAGGCTCTCGTACTCTTTGTATTGGAGGGGGATCCAGAGTGCATGCACCCGTTATAGGTCTGCACCCTAAAGGAACAGGAAATGCATAAAGATGACTTGGTCATGGTAAAAGTGTGAGAAAGCATTACACTTAAATGCAGATTGCACATGGCGTATGAGGTATAGATCATTTAGTTTAATTAGTATGTATTATTTTTTCTTTTTTTTTATATATATTTTGTGTTTCCTATTTTCTTCTTCCTCTTCCTGTGAGACTGGTGGGGCACCCCATAGCGCCCCCTATGGACAAGCCGCCACTGTATTTTATATAATTATATTAAATGTTTATATTTTATTAAGTGTATTTAAAAATAAGATGACCCGTCAGCTTGTTATTTAAAAACGTATTGATGATTTACAAACCAGGTAGTAGAGTGCCTGCAGTGCTTTCCAGTAAATAAGTTAAATCCATGTGTGCATCACACACACACCCTTTCACTTCCCAGAACAGTGTTGTTACCCTCTTCACCTCCCTCACTTTTGCTTATTTTTAGCTGCATGTTCTGTCAAATTCACACTGATTTGCTGCATCGTAGTTTTCAACTGAGTTCTATTCATTTGTAACACATTCAGATTTTGTGTCCTTTTGTTTATAGATATTAAATATTTTCCAACCTTTTTTTTATTTTTTTTAACAAGCTGACACTCTGAGCTTACAATTCAGGCAGAAACAGATGCCAGCCTCCCACAAGCTCAGATCTGGTAAACAAACCAACCTGACGCCACCACGGCAAAAACTTCTCATTAAACAAAGCAACTTTATCAACCGCCCACGGCTAATGTGAAAATATGCTGGAGAGTAATGAGGAGGATGAGGTGAAGAACGGCGAGTCATTGGGGTGAGCCAACAGAAGCACAGAAAGCCAATGATGGAGCTGGAGAGGCTGCACTTCACAGGAAACCCCTGTTTACAAGCAAACTCTTGTGTGCAAGTGTATCTGCAGCAAAGCATGAGTGCAGCTGCAGGTTACACATGTTGGTTTGACCCTTAAGTAATGATGCAGATGTGGAAATGTTTTAAGCTTTGTTTTTGTGCACTAACTAACCTCTAACTGTAACGCTGAGTCATTGAACACACAGATTCATGGTGCAGCTTGAGTTTCACCTGAGGAAATATCAAAGATATTTGGGATTTAGACAGTAAATTAAAAGAAAGAGACAAAGGCCCTTTAGTTTCAGGGACATCATCAATGTGGACAGTTTTAAACATAATCAGAGGCTGAGTTTCCCTTTTGAGAAAACACTCGACTTTAATTGCTGAGATCTGAGGGCAACAGAACAGTGAGCGCATCAGACAAAGCTTGTTTGTTCCCCAACACCATTGAAAATTAACCCCAAACACATATTTATTTTCTAGATGAACTGAAAGATCAACTGCTTTTCAGTCCACGTTATTAAAATGACTGAGAATTATAAATACCGTATTACAAAGGCAAACAATTATGTCCATCTGAATCAGAGAATCAAAGGACAAGTGAGACTTTGTGTCCCAAACCTCAGTTTGATTACAAGGACACAAATATCCCTGTAATGATTCATGTTCCTCATATTCTGCCTGTCATGTTGGTTGCCCTTCCTGCACTATCAGCATCATCTAGTTTACCTGAGTTCTGCCTGATTA
This sequence comes from Nothobranchius furzeri, assembly GCF_043380555.1. Lineage (NCBI taxonomy): Eukaryota > Metazoa > Chordata > Actinopteri > Cyprinodontiformes > Nothobranchiidae > Nothobranchius > Nothobranchius furzeri. Next base: position 67,646,932 of record NC_091741.1, on the reverse strand, counting down.
CTTCATGGAGCACACCTGTTCTTTCCTCAATTTAAACCCTCAGTGATCTCTGCTTCTCTGCCAGATTGTCTGTAGCCTTTTATCTCAGCATTCCAGCAATTCTTCGTTCTGATCTACCAAGCCCTGTACCACCTTCACGTTCCTTGATTGTCTCTGCCTAGCCCTTAAAGGATTTGACTGCTTTTCTGACCTCTGGACTCTGACCCTGTTTGGAACCACAGCTTCTGATCCTAGTTTGCTCCTCCTGTTAAATATGCCTGCTTCTGCCTCGTTGTTGATGACCTTTGCCTGTTTCTGAACCCTGCCTATGGACTGAGTATTTGTGGATAATCTTTGTCTGTGTCACAGAAGAGGAGACATATTCACAGACAGAAGACGAGGGAGGGTTTTTTGTCTAAGGAACATCCTGGGAACTCTCCAAACCAACGTTTCCCCCCGTCTCTGCCACATTTTCCCTCTACACCGACCCCTCCAACAGTACTTGGCTACAGAGACCCAGCTCATGCCCAAACCCTTACTCTTTTAATAAAGTATCTTTTTATATATTTAACTCCTGTGTGTGGCTAAATTCCGGGTCTCCAGAAAACCCTTTACAATCCCATGACAATGGCTTACTTTATTCAGGCATAGATGTGGATGTGTTGAAGGTGATTTGTTGAAGTCCAAACTGACCATCAGATTTATCAAGAATGCAGATTTCACAATCTTTGAGCATGCCATGGTCTGAGTGTTTTAGAAACTGCTGATTTACTGAGATTTTCACTCATGACTTTAGGCTTAACAAAGAGCGTCCTGATGAGCATGAAGAGATTGAAGATAATGGAAATTAAACAGTAGCTGAAATTACTGCTAGTTTCAGCCATGGTCAACTGATTACCCTCACTGAACTACAGCACCTTTCTCCAGTAGAGCTTCATCAGGCGAGGACTGCACCAGAAACTGAACCTCCAGTTCACACAGACCAGAACTGGACCAAAGGAGATTTGAAAAGTGTTTTCTGTATGAGTCACAATTTTAGCTTCCACACTCAGATTGCCCCATCCCCTCCCCCCGTTTTTAAAGGTGGGATGCAGGTTGAGTTCTAACTACAGCCCCAGCCCAGGGGTTGCCCTGAAACTGGGTGATTGTGGGTTCAAATCTACGATCGGGTCATACCAGAGACTTTCAAAAAATGGGGCCCAATTTGGTTCTCGAATATGGCTGTCTGCAGCTCATCGCTCCCCCAGGGGATGGGTCAAAAATGGAGAACAAATTTAACACCAGTGTGGCAACTAATGGGACTTTATTTTTGGAGGAATATAACTCTTGAGACTTCCAGGTAAAGCCTATTCAGGGGTTCTGGAGAGGGGGGTCCGTCGGGTAGTTTGCCCAATAAATCTACGTGAGTTTTGGGGATTTGGAGAAGGCTTTTTGATGTAATCGTTCCAAATGGCGGAAGTCCTTTGTTCCTTGTTGTCCATATTTTTCTTTAAACACCTTTTCTGTGTTTTAAAAAGAACTGAAAGATGGAATTTGAAACTCAACACAGCAAGAACACACCAAAGATTTGGAGTAGGCGTTTGACCGCATCTCTTGGGAGGCCTTGAGGAGGGTCCTTCGGGAGTATGGGTTACCAGGCCCTCTGATATGGGCTTTTAGGTCCCTGTATGACCGGTGTCAGAGCTTGGCCCGCATTGCCTGCAGTACGTCGAGCTCGTTTCCAGTGAGAGTTGGACTCTGCCAAGGTTGCTCTTAGTCACCGACTCTGTTCATAACTTGTAAGGGCAGGATTACTTGGAGCAACCAAGGTTTTGAGGGGATCCATTTTGGTGCCCTTTAGGCACCATAGTTTTTTTTTTTTCATTAAAATATGAATATTTATATCACTATTTAAAGAGCTTGTAGCTTAAATCTGGTTAGAGATAGAGAAATATTGTGAATTAGAAAAATCTTCAGTATGAGCCAAATTTTGGGATAGGAACAAATCCACTCACATAATTTGCATATTATGACGTCATCAGGTGGCAGCCATATTGGATTGCATCACATTTGCAGATTGTTGTTGTTTTTTATGTTTTTGTCTTATTTTCTTGATGTTTTTATTGTTTGAAACATATACATATTCCTATGTAACCATACATACACACATACACACACACACAAACACACACACACACACACACACATATATATATATATATATATATATATATATATATATATATATATATATATATATATATATATATAATATTTTTTACTTTGTTGGTATTTTGTCATGTTTTCTGCGTATCAATCAAGAACACTGTTTTGTTTATATTTGTTACAATTGCAAATTAATAATTAATAATTTATTAATAATAATTACAAAATAATACTCAGAACAAATGCTTTGTAGGCATATTTGTCTGACTTTTTGGGGTTGTACAGCCTCAAGGTAGGTATTCCCTTGAATGCGATGGCCATTTCATCCAAGGACAGTTCTTTCTGCAGACCATAGATGGATGAAAAGCGTGGAATTATCATCTCAATAATGGGGTGCACCTTGAACAGTCTGTCATGACCTGGCTGACCCCTTTCAACACGCTCAGCATTGTTTACAAAGTGGAGAAAAGAATGTTCTCAAATTTGTTTCTTGACGTCACTTTGCTGAAGCCAGGTGTGTATGTAGGCCAAAAGCCAGCCCAATAATCCTCAATCTCAGGCTTTTCCACAAGCCCCATGCAGAACTGAATGGCAATGAATGCTTTCATTTCTGGGACAGTTACATCGTACCAGTCATTATATCTGGAGATAGATTTCAGTTCCTCCCTCTCTAAATACTGGTGAGCATATCGGTTACTTTCAGTTGTGATGAGGGTCCAGAATTCTTCATCTAAAAAAACTGACAGAAAATCAATGTGTTCTGAATTTGACAGATCCCTGTCTCCACAGTATCCAACTGGCTCATCAAAATGCCTGATCCACTTGAATACTGTTCCTCTTCTCCCAAACTAACCCAGCCATCATCATTATTATTGTCACTGAGGCTGTGTTGGGCCACCCCTCTGCTAGCAGTGATTTTTTTCCCACGTGGTTCCTCCCCCTCCTGCTGCAATTCCTGTGGTTTACACCCCTGCCCCGGGGCTGAATCGATCACCAGCAGAGTTTTCACCGGCCCGATCACCGTCTCTCCCACCCCCACCCCGGCATGGTGGAGCGAAGGATCAGACCTGGTACGAGCTGGTCGAGGCCCCCGCCACATCTCTTCCCCCGACCCCGGACACGGTGACGCGGAACATCGGACAAGGTAAGGGCTGGATGGGCTGCTTGTGTAACTGCGTCATCGCTGACAGACTCCCTGTTGCTGCGTGCTGAAGCCACGCTTTCTGTCTCGCTAGAAGACTGCAGATCATCCTCGGAAAGGACATATTCTTCTTACAGTGTGGGTGCTGCTACATTTGTAACTCGGTTAGATCTTTTAAAGGGTTATTGGCAGGTGCCTTTGACTTCTCGAGTGACTGAGATTTCTGCTTTTGTGACTCCTGACAACTTCCTCCAGGACACGGTCCTTCCTTTTGGCATGAGAAATGCCCCTGCCACATTTCAAAGACAATAACTCTGTGTTGTCTAATCTCCCTCATTGTAGCGCCTATTTGGATGACATCATCATATACACTTCTAACTGGCCCGAGTATCTTATGGGCCATTCCCATCTGTACCGGGTCGGCCCGGGCTGGGTAGCCCCAGTGGGCCCCAGCCTGGCCCGGTTGATTCCACACATCCTTGCCTTAAGCCCATGTGGGCTGATTCTACCCACCAATCAGAGGCTTGCTCTAATGGAAGGTGTGAATTTGCTGTCAGCAGTGGGTGTGTTGGCCCTGGTCGGCCTGAAGCAGACCCCCTCGAGAAGAGGGCTGAGAATGAGCCTTGGTTGGCCCGGAAAAATACCAGGCCACCCAGATATGTAAACAACCTAAGCTACCCGGCCCAGGCCGACCCGGTACAGATGGGAATGGCCCATAAGTACTCTACGTGAGGTATTTGACCGACTAACACAAACCCAACTTCATTTAAATCTGGCGAAATGTGAGTTTGTTAAAGCAACAGTGACCTATTTGGGAAAGGAGGTAGGTCAGGGGCAAGTTAAAGTACTGCAAGACAAAGTGCAAGCGATGACATCTTTTACTGTGCCCTCAACGCGAAAAGAACTTTGACGTTTTCTCGGTATGGTTGGTTACTTACTACAGAGGGTTCTGCAGAAACTTTTCCACTATAGCCAAACCTTTGACTGATTTACTCAGTACAAAAATGAGATTCGTTTGGACTCCTGACAGTCAGCTAGCTTTTGAAGCTATTAAGAATCTCATGTGTTGTGCACCTATCCTTGCAGCTCCGGACCTGGCTAAGCCATTTAAGTTGGAGGCTGATGCTAGCGCTGTGGGGGCCAGTGGAATGCTCCTACAGGAGGACCAGGATGGGATTGACCATCCGGTGGTATACTTCTCCACAAAGTTCAACAAACACCAAGTGAACTACTCCACGATTCAGAAGGAGACTCTTCCTCATTTGGTCATTGCAACATTTCCATGTTTATGTTGGCTCTTCTTCCTCTCCCACCATCGTTTACACAGACAATAACCCCTTAGTTTTTCTCCAGCGCATGTACAACCACAACCAGAGACTGATGAGATGGGCCCTGCTTGTACAGGAATTCTCCACAGAGATCCTCCACCAAAGCGGTTCGGAAAACATCCTAGCGGATGGACTTTCTTGTGGTTGTTCTGAACTCAGGAATCCGTAAGTCTCCCTGGTAGGCTGCAGAGACTCCCCCTCTTTAGGGAGAGTCTGTTTGTTATTTTGAAAGAGTTGCGGCGAGGAGGTTAGCGTTGTCTGAATCTAGCAGACATCTCGGGAACACTCAGTAGTGCTGGGGATCAGCACAACTGATAATTTGTTTAATCTGCCAGCCTTCAAGTCCGCATGAAGACCAGGGATGAGTTAGCTTGTTTCCCCAGGCAGTTAAGGGGAGCTCACATCTGTATCTTTAATGGATTCTGTTTTTTCATGTTATATATATACAGTATATATATATATATACAGTATATATATATATATATATATATATATATATATATATATATATATATATATATGTATATACAGTATATATATATATACAGTATATATATATATATATATATATATATATATATATATATATATATATATATATATATATATATATATATATATATATATATATATATATATATATATGTATATACAGTATATATATATATATATATATATATATATATATATATACAGTATATATATATATATATATATATATATATATATATATATATATATATACAGTATATATACAGTATATATACAGTATATATACAGTATATATATATATATATATATATATATATATATATATATATATATACTGTATATATATATATATATATATATATATATATATATATATATATATATATACAGTATATATATATATATATATATATATATATATATATATATACAGTATATATATATATATATATATATATATATAAAGGGGGAATAAGAGACCAGTTTGTTAATGATTTTGTTCTTAACTGTTTTTCTTCCCTTTATCTTAAGGAGGGGGCTGTTACGGATCCTGGGCTCCCGCACCCTGAATGGCCCTGTTCTGCTCCCTTCTCCGGTTCAGGACCTTGGACAGGTCCTCCGTCAGGCTGGCTTCCACCTTGGCCCGCCTTCAGCACCCCAGCTGAAAGCCATCAGCTGATGAGAGCTGATGGCTCGGCTACAGCCTTTCTGCGTGGAGTTGCGTGTTCTCCCCATGCATGCGTGGGTTTCCTCCGGGTACTCCGGTTTCCCCCACAGATCACAACACGCTCTATAGGTTATTAATTGTAAGTCACTTTGGATAAAAGTGTCTGCTAAATAAATAAACATAAACATGATGGCTTAAGAGACTGCAGCTCTCAGTTCTCTGGGAGAGAACCACAGCCTAACACCCTGTTCTTCTCTCCTCGGTCCTTGGATCATTTGTAACAAACGGTTTTTGATTCGGATAAGAACGTTGATACTTCCGGTGACTAAGATAGATGGTTCTTTTGGTAAATCCCTTGGTTGTTTATGGCCGTCTTTCATTTATTGATCCATTTGTCTACTCTTTAGCTCAAATTTCAGTTTACTTTGCAGCTTTAGAGCTTGCTTTAAGTTTAGTATTTCGAATATATATAGGGCTCAACTCACTCAACTCAGCCTTTATTTATAAAGCACCTTACAGGCATGAGCATGCGACCAAGGTGCTGCACAACAAAATAATAATACATATAGCGCCAGAGACATAAATAAAACCACAAATAAGAATTTCAAAATATAAAACATTAACAATTTCTAATCCACAGAATAAAAAGCCAGATCATAAAAGTAGGTTTTCAGCCTAATTTTAAAAACTGCAACCGATGGAGAGCCCCTAATAGTTAGGGGCAGTGCGTTCCACAGTTTCGGACCCGCAACAGAGAACGCCCTGTCCCCTCTCAACTTCAGCCTAGCCTTAGGAGCCACAAGCAGCAGCTGGTTCTCAGAGTGGAGTGACCAGGCCAGAACATATTGCTGCAGCAACTCCGTAAAATAGGTTGAAGCCACACCATTCAGCGCCTTAAATACCATTAAAAGAAGTTTAAAACAAATTCTAAAACCAACAGGTAACCAGTGGAGAGCAGTCAAAATTGCCGTCGAGATTTGTTATTTTCTAGTTATTTGGCTCCGGCATTTTTGTTTGTTATCATATTTTCGTGTTTTCTTCCCTGAGGCCTTTTGCCGGCCAAAATTGGAGACCCGGCCTTTAATTGAATACCGGCCTGTATTAGAGGATTTACGGTAAACACACTATGTTGGACCGATACATGACAGGATACCACAGAACAACGCTACGCCCTCTGTTGTCCTGCCGGGGAATTGCTTTGCAACACTCCCCAGGAGACGGAGAAGTATGAAAGCAAAACGCTTCAGTCAATCCGTGCGTGTCTGTCCATTGTGGAGCTGATGGAGAAGCATAAACCAGGCTTAACTGGCCACTGCCAACCCATTTTTAATCAAATAATCAGTTTCTTCCTTCATTGTATTTCTCTTCAGGGGACTAGCCTGATAGGGATGTTATTTAATCATATGTGGATCCACAAGCTCCACATCATACATTGCTAGAGAGGTTCTGGAACAGACCTAGTGGTTATTGACGACAAGAGGATGGCTTCTGGAAACCTGGTGGACGAACACATGATCATCAATAGAAACCTTTTTTCAGATTTGGTAACAGGAAGTGGTCCCACACAATCCACCACAATATGCTCAAAAGGAGTGGTAACCACAGGCAAAGGATGCAAAGGTACAGTACGTATTTTCTGGTTAAGTTTTCCAACCATCTGACATACATGGCAATTTTTATAGTAGTTAGCTATCTGCTTTTTCATACCAGGCCAAAAGAAATGTTGTAAAACTAAATTACAAGTTTTGTTAATTCCTAAATGACCCGACCAGTCACTTTCATGGGCTAGAGAGATTAACTTTGTCTCTGAAAGGGGTGGGCACAACGATTTGTTTAATTACTCCCCACTCTGCCCCTTGAGCAGAAGGTTGGGACCAACATCGGAGCAATGTTCCGTCTTCTAACTGATCATGACCCATCTTTATCTCAACTTTGGGGTCCACCTGTTCAAATAAAACCTTTAAACTTTCATCCTCATATTGACCTGATGAAAGGGTTTCCGAGGACACTGGAAAATCTCTGGCGTCAGACTCTTCTTTATTCACACCACTATCAGAGTCATGGCTCTCCTCTGCTGTTTCTGTTTCCGAAATGAGAGGTTGCAACAAAGTGTTTTCTAAGGTGATGTCAGAGTTATCAGTTTCTTTCTCTTTCTGGGACCTAGTCACAACACACACCGGGAAAATACCAGGAGCAGGTTCATGTATAACAGGAACCTCAACAAGCTCTGGAGTAGGGATGACTTTTCCACCTGCTAAATCATTTCCCAGCAACACATCAATGCCTTTAATCGGCAGCTCCTCACAAAGGGCTACATGCACATCACCACTCACGACTGGACTACTTAACTGAATTCTATGCACAGGGCTGGGCAGAGCTCACAGTTCAATACCTTTTAACAATACAGAATACCCCGCAGAACTTACATCAGAGAAAGGCAACACACTCTTACAGATGAGAGTCTGGGAACCACCAGCATCCCTCAGTATCTTTACTGACACTTTCTGATCCGGGATCTCCAGCAGAGAGACATGTTGGGTAATTTTATCAACCCAGGATTACCTCAGAGAAAGTTCAAAGCACAGGGGGTTATGGTAATCAATTTATCAAAACCAATACCATTAATCAACAATCAATTTAGACTTTGCAAAGTGGAGAGGAAATGACTACACACCACAAAACGGGTCTCAGTTCACTCTCATCGGACAGATGTCCTCCAAAAGCCCTTATTAAACACACACACAAAAGATTACGCACACACATTTTAGACTCTCAGGCAGGAAGCCGTAAAAGACACACCAGGTGCATTTCTAAATCAACAAAGCAGTCTGGACTTTTTCAAGGGAGTTTTATTGATAAGAGGACCGGTACCAGGACCGGTACCAAGGCAAGGTCAAACCTCCCAGGTGGACGGCCACCTGTAGCAAGTCGGCTTTTCGACGGCTTTCCAACAGCCGACGAGATGGGGCCTCCACAAATGCCTGTAAATTGAACAAGGCCATTAGGTTCAGATCGCATTGGTCTGAAAAAATAAATAAACACAAAAACACAGTTTTATACACACTCACACACACATACACAAACCAGGGGATCTTTCTAAAACACAACTGGTGTTTGGGAAGAAAACTCCTGGACAAGCCCCTATTTGTTACAAACCCTTAGATGTTAGTTGTGGTGGAAGGGTAACATAATAACTGGTGCAGAGAGAGGGGGGGGGGTGTAAATAAAATGTATTTTTATTAACAGAGAGAGAACACAAATCCTCAGTTCTTGACTGGAATAATGACTAAACGAAAAATGCACTCTGTATAACTAAATGTAGGCGACGGGTAACAATCAAAACACCTGAGGCAAAAGGCCTCAGGGGAGAAAACACGAGAATATGATAACAAACAAAAATGCTGCAGCTAAATAACTAGAAAATACCAAATCTCGAAGGCTATATCTATTTTAAATACTATTCTAAATACTAAACTTAAAGTGAACTCTAAAGCTGAAAAGGGAACTGAAATTTAAGCTAAAGAGTAGACAAATGGATCAATAAACGAAAAACGGCTCTTAACAACCAAAGGATTTACCAAAAGAACTATCTATCTTAGTCACCAGAAGTTTCAAAGTTCTTATCCAAATCAAAAACCGTTTGTTACAAATGATCCAAGGACAAAGTAGAGAAGAACAGGGTGTTAGGCTGTGGTTCTCTCCCAGAGAACTGAGAGCTGCAGTCTCTTAAGCCATCAGCTCTCATCAGCTGATGGCTTTCAGCTGGGGTGCTGAAGGCGGGCAGAGGTGGAAGCCAGCCTGACGGAGGACCTAACCAAGGTCCTGAACAGGAGAAGGAAGCAGAACAGGGACATTCAGGGTGCGGGAGCCCAGGATCCGTAACACTGTGTTTGGTCAAAGATTTTAATTCAGAGGAAATTATTAAAATGTAACACTGAAAATTTGCATGAAAATCTGCCTTCACTAAAGAGCATAGCTGTTGCACTTTTTTAAATAACACCAAATACAAATTCAAGTCTCGGGGGGTTAATTATTGCTTTATGGTTTTGATGTGAAAATTCTCAAAAGCACATAATATTCACATGTTAACCATGTGTTTGTTTGGCTTATGACTGTTTCTCATAAAGGTTTTTCTTTTACTCTAAACTCAACCTGGGAATTTGTCTAAATACCCTTTACAAGTCACTTTAACCAAAAGGCTGAAAGATGTGTCATCCTACAAAAATAGTATTCATGTTGGTGTGGAAATTGGTTCAATAACCATGTTTGATTAAGATTTTATGAACGCCATCACTCCAGTTTATCCACCGAGGCACAATGAACTTCATCTCCATCGTCTATAGAAGCCACAAGGAATAATCATCGTTTTTTAGCTTTAGATGAAATTCTGTTGCATTCTGTTTTTGTTTCCCCAACATAAAATAGGAAAAAGCAGACTGCCTCCTCTAAATACTCCTCCGACTCACTCAGCCAACCCATTTAGATATTTTTACAGGTTAATTATCACAGACATGAACAACTTTTAATAGTAGTTTAAAAGTTTGATGAATAAATATGAATAAAATGTATGGGCATTAATGGAAACTACTCAGTTCTATTCAGGTTTTTGTGATTTTACAGATGATTAAATCTGCTGGTGCATAATAAGTTCATTTGTTTGAAGAGAATTGTATCACACAGAGTTTAGCTAGGCACTGAAATCTTCAACCAGCTGCTGCTGAAGACCCAAATGTTCCAGCTTAATCTGCTTTCACACGTTGCTTCTGTGTTGATAATCCTGCAGCTGTTAAAGCCTTGCGTTTATGGATTACATGAGGAAGGGGACGCACTTCATGGACTCCGACGGAGGGTTTAAAGTTTAAATCATACTATGTTTCTCAAGAGAATGCAGTTTGTTTGTTTTTCGTTTTTCTCAGCTTTGCTTTTTTTCCTCCATTTATTAGACTTTTTCAAATGTTTTCCTTGTTCCCAGTTCTCTGAACTGAGTGTTTTTGTTGTTTAGACTTCCCTGAAATCGGAGCAGCTTGTAATTGTATTTTAAAAACAGATTCAGTGCTGTTACTAGCAGTCCAGTCCAACAAATTAACAGCATGTTACTCTCTTAGGATGTACAGGGAACATATTGATCCTGTGACAAGTGAAAGCCATTCGTGCAATTCTGCATTTCAAAGATGGATGATAAAAGTGGTGAAAATGGAGGACACGTGTAGTCTGGGCATTGTACCGGGCTGATTAAAGGCTCCGATCAAAAGAACACAGAGCTCATTGTCTCCCAACAGAACTGTCTGCTGCTGAAGGCTACTACAGGAGGGATAAAAGCAGTGCACTGGAAGCTAAATCGTATGTCTAACGCTACCTTGGTAACAGTATCACCAAATGTAAAGATTGTAGCTTCATTTTAAGGGAAATCATGGTAAGTTATTCTCACATAAGAAGAAGAAACTTGTTTGATGAAATGCATACATCATTTATCCATCTGTCTATTTACATTTGCTTAACTTGGTCCAGGTAGAGGGTATAGCAGTGGCAACAGTAAAGCCCAATCCCCCAGTAAGGTCCCATGGCATTGTCTGATCAGCCTGGAGATATAATCCTTTCAGCATGTACTGGGCCAACCCACGGCGGCCTTCTGATCGCCAGACATGCCCAAAAGACTTCTTCTGGAAGTCATCCAACTCAGTGGCTCCACTCAGTCTCTCAGTCTCACAACATCGTGTATGACATCAAACAGCAACATCAGTGATCGTGATTTCCTTATTTTTGGTTAAATGGCAGATTGCATAAACAAACTGTGACCAGAAGTCTTGAGGGATCTTGTAATCTCGTGAGTCCAGCAAAGAGTGCAGCGAGGAAGCCGTGCTGTTGCCAAGACTCTCCCGGTGTGAAAAGGACTGCTTTGAAGTTTGTGAGTAAGCTGTTCCACTGTCGTTTCGCATCACTGATGCTTCCAGTGTGAAACCGGTGTAAGTTGGCCAGAGGAGTTGGAAGCAGAATTTCCAGGATTTGAAGTCTTATTTCCTGATCTTCAGACATCAGGAATGCAACTCTACTGCTAACTTTGTTTGCTTTGCAATGTTGATGGTAAATGGCAAGTGGCCTATATTTGATATAGCACCATCTAGAGTCCTAAACCCCCCAAGGTGCTTTACAACACAATCATACACCCTTTCACACACACACACACACACACATTCATGCGCTGGTGATGATGAACTACAATGTAGCCACAGCTGCCCTGGGGCACACTGACAGAGATGAGGCTGTCGTGCACAGGCGTCATCGGTCCCTCAGACCACCACTAGTAGGCAATGGGAGTTAAGTGTCTTCCCCAAGGACACAACAGCAGAATTTTCTTCTGGGAGACAGGATCAATCCTACCACCCTCTGATTTCTGGACAACCCACTCTTCTTCCTGAGTTAAAGTCCCATTAGTTGTCACACTGGTGTGTGATATTTGTCCTGCACATAGGACCCATCCCCTGGGGGAGTGGTGAGCTGCAGACACAACCAAGCTCAGAACCCATTTGGTAGTTTGTGGTTTGATTTTTACTTTCAGCCTGTATGTTAAACTCAAGGTGACCAATTTTTTTTTAAATAACAAGGAGAAAATGGTTTCTCAGTGAACTTGGTCTTTAAGAAAATAAGTGAAAAAAAAGGATGCTCACTAAAGTGAAGGTGAAAAGACATTGGTTCGGTCATGTTCTTGTTGATCTAAACTGTCAGCAAGTCTCTTTCGCTTCACACCCAACATTGATAAAGTTAGGAAGTGTTAGTTCTGTGGACCTGGATGACAACACATCTGGAGAATGGCCCATTGCATAAGCCATTTTAGGACCAGGACAGAAATACATTTTGAAGAAGAGTCTGACGGTTCAGGTCTAATGTACATTCCTGTGACTGACAGCATCAAGCTCACCATTTAAATTCTCCTGCAGTAACCTCCACCCATCTGGCTCCATGTGCAGCTCTAAACAAACACTTGGAAAAGTCTGCAAATAGCATCTGACCCACCTACGCCAGCAGCTGGAGTTCATGCATCAGTGCCAAATGGCTGCTATCCCCTATTTCTGACTGTAAGAGCAGACTGTCAGTTGACACCAGATAACTTCAATTGTTTTTGTTATCGTTGTTGATAGCCTCAAGGGCAAAATGCCGATTATCACTTGTAAGTCGCTTTGGACAAAAGCGTTTGCTAAAAACATAAACATAAAACATAAACATAAATACAAATCGAGCAAACCTCTGCTAAGGAGGCAGTTGCTGTGATCATCTAATCCCTGTGTTTAAATGTAAATGCATTTGCAGCTTCAGAGTGCACAACTGCTTTGACTTTCTGGCTGCTTACATATTTAACTGGCTCTGGTGTTCCACAGGGTTCTGGGCTTGGTAACATTCTGTTTTCTGAGATTCTGAACAGTTATTTAAACTATGTGAAAGAAGTAAAGCTCAGGCCTTGTCAGCATGGAAGCTCATTGTTTGAAGAAAGGATAGCCATGTTTAGTCCATTTCTAAAAACCTTTAGGACCGATTTCAAAAACCAACTGGCTGAACAGGTTTTGATAAGGATCTATGATTTGCCCCTGACACAGTCTGCCCCCCTGCTGCTTCATCTGTTGATTCATTCGACAAGACCAAGCTGTTTTTAAAACTCTGTATCCTGTTGTACTGGTTAAGAGTGTTCATTTAATATTTGTCTCCAAAGTGAGATAATACAATCTTAGGTTTCTCAGTGCGTACTGAAGCTCACTTGGCTCACTTTACTCCACATAAAAATAGCATGAGGTGATCAGCAATCAGTGTGGGTTGATCTGTATGCCACGCAGAAATTCTGCAGAAAAAATTGTGGTATTGCTGAACATTTTGCTCAGTTTTAGGGCTTTTTGTCTGACTGTGAACCAGGAAATGGCTGCCGGCAGTGAAGAAGCAGGCAGAAAACGCCGAAACAACCAGTGACTCCACCCCCTAGGCAATCAGCGGCCACAGTCGCTATACCGGCCTGACTCAGCCTTGCCAGAAACCTCAACGGAGCAGGGACAAAACATTGGGAAAAAGTTGAAGGAAAATACCAAACCGTGCTCTTGGGAAATGCGGTCATATTGAGCTGCACCAATTCAAGTTATTCTTAGTTGTGTCATTTTAAAACCAACTTTTCACATGGCCTCATTCTACCTTACATCATCTGCATCCCTCTAATCACCCTGATCTTCAAAGAGCTTCCTGTCCAACTCATTTCCTCCACTGTCTTCTATGTGTTTACCCCGAAATTTCTTTAGGATTTCCTTTTTCTGGTCCTTCTTCTCATCTTTGCTGCAGATATTCCTCCTGCAAAGTACAGCACAGCATACAGTATTTACAGTATTTGGGAGATATTCTATCTTGCCTCACTGCTGATACTGCGGTTGCTTCTACTGATTTCTTGACAGCGTTGAAGCTAAATGTGGAGGTGACACGTGTCAGCTGTGGGCGGAGCAGTGGGCGGGTTCTATTAAGACAGAAGAGGCATGAATCCATCTGTCAGATAGACCTCGAATGTCTCTTTTAATAGCTCCATCATCAGACGCTGCCAGCAGCTCTAATTGGCAGAACGTGGGAGTTGATGGTATTAAAATGGCTGCTGCACCATTCACCTCCATGACTGCAGCCTGTCAGTTATGTAGAGGGGTGGGGGGTGAGTGAAAATGGACGGGTGATGCGGGAAGAGTAGGAGTGAGAGGGAGAAGTGCTGAGTTTGACACAGAGCTCTATGTTCTCTGTTTGCTGCTTTTAAGCAGAGCTGGGATTTAAGCATCCACCAGTGGAGCCAATCTGCCAACAATTAACAGACCATTAATGGCTCATTTCTCTAATTATTATTTAATTGTTTGGGATTACGGTCATATCAATAGAGAATTGTTGCCTCGAGTTTCTCCTGGGTCTAAAAGCGTTTGGAGCATATGGCTTCTGTTCAGTAAAAAAAAGGAAAAAAAGTAATCCAAACAAGAAACCAATAATTGTTCATGAATTTTGGATCAAAATACTAATTTGTAAACATAAGTGATTATTTTTAATTGAAAAGTGGCTAAAAATGCTGTAAAAAAACATATATTATTGTTAAAATCCCAACTTGAGTTTATTTTTAAGTATTTTAGTCCAAAACTTCTTGTATTCAATTTGTTCAGCTGGTAAAAACTCAACTGTCATCAAGGCTCCTGATCACCTTCCTTTGGAGGTAAAGTGGGCATTCCTCACTGGAATCTCTGTCTGGCTTTGGAACGCTTTGGGATTGCTCAGGAGGAACTGAAGATTATAGCTGGGATTAGGGAGGCCAAGCTGCATGGTGGCACAGTTGGTAGCAATGTTGCATCAGTTTCATGTTTGAGTTGTGGCTGAACCTGTAGCCTTTCTTCAAGTTTGCATCTTCTCCTTGCATGTGTGGTTTTCCTCCACGGACCAAAAACATGCGTGCTGGGTTGATTGGCAACCCTAAATATCCCCAAGGTGTCAGTGAGTGTGTGACCGGTTGCTTGTCAGTCTCGCTGTGTGATGGATGTCGACTTGTCCAGGGTGGACAGGCCTCTCGCCTTTCAAATGCTAGAAATAGGCACCAGCTACCCTAATGAGGAGAAATGGTCCAGATAATAAGTGAGTTTGGGAGGGCTAGAATTTCCTTCTGAACCTGTTTCTGTGACCATGGATGGGTGGATGGTTGGAATTATGGATGGGTAGTGCAATGTAAAGATTAGTCATTTGATAGACTGATACATGCGCTAAGATTATGTGCTGTGAAAGACACTGAACACTTTAACTTTATCTTTGAATCTGACTCAACTATATCAGTTGTGTGTGGCAGCCATCTTAGAATAAAAATCATAAAATAATGGTACCGGTTTTTGCTCCTTTAGTGGCCCAACTTTTATATATAATGCATGTATTATACGCCAAACTCTTTGAATTCATCTTCTCTCTCTCTCAAAATGCCAAAATATGACAGATCTGGTATTTTGTTTTTGAGATATTTTAGTTTTATTTAGGACAACTTGTGAATAAGTAGGAATTTGCCCTGTGTAGAAGATCTGCTGTAGAGGATGTAGGTGTGTGTAACTAGCCAGCTTGCAAACAACTAAAAGAAACACCACAATGTTCACCCAAGGCTTGCTTTTCCTAAAGAAGATCTCTATAAATGTTTAGAAGTGTTTTATCATCATAACTACAATAGACAGAAACAGAAAATATACATTACTGGCTAATACACAAGTCATAGCATTGTACAATTAGACTTGCTTAGTATGAGTACGCTCACACTGCTTAGATTTTTTCAACCAAGTAACTTCTACACACACCCAAACATTCCCTAAACAAACTGATACTTACAAAGACAAATGTTCTCCGTGGTACGAACATGTAAAACAAAATCAGCATGTTCATGATCTGTTTATTCTTCTGTTTCTAAATGTAAAGCCTGGTCCATGCTTCTCCGTCAGCTCCGCAAGGGACAGACATGCACGGATTGACGGAAGCATTTTGCTCTCATACTTCTCCGTCTCCTGGAGAGTGTTGCAAAACAATTGCCCGGCAGGACAACAGAGGGCGTAGCGCTGTTCTGTGGTATCCTGTCATGTATCGGTCCAAGATAGGGTGTTTATATTGTGTTTTTTGTGTATAAGAGACTTTTTAACAGACAAATTTGTCTCTCATTCTCCTCCATCTCTTCATGCGTTCCCCACCTCTAAACCCACGTTTCCTGTCATTTCCTTCCACAAATAAAATGCTTGCTGCGCATCTTTTCACTCCTCCAGTCACGGGAGAATTAAATGTTCATGTTTTTAGAGTTAATTCGCGAGGTATTCTTCAAGCTTCTCCGTGTCTGCAGCTAGTTATCCTCTGCTCTCTTTATGTTTTTGAGGGCGCAATGGCGGTGCTGTAAACAACAGCAGTGTCCTGATCAATCACAAGCTTGCGTTGTCCGTCTCAACTGACGGATATTTAGAAAAGAGAAGTCGACTCCGTCCGTCCTTGCGGAGCTCTCCGGCAGGCACGCAAGGACGTTGCATGTCTCCGCACTGACGCAGACGGAGAAGCATGAATCAGGCTTGAGAAGTAAATACACCAGGATGGGAGCGGAAGAAAAATATACTATGTCAATGATAGGTCTGAGGTCTGAGCAACAATGTCTGACTTTGATCTGTTTTCAAATCCCAAAACATTTTAAAATTTTTACAAGGCCGTGGGAAGGAGGGGTGCTGCAGCACCCCCTTCTGGATGTAAAATTATATGCATGTTGGTATTCTATAAGTAAAATAATTTTATTAGATTTTGTTTTGAGTTTAATTGAACATGACTACATATACATAATATTATTTTCAAAAACATTTTTGTATGTTAAACATACACTGAGCTATACCATATTTTCCGGACTATAAGTCACACTTTTTTTCATAGTCTGGCTGGTCCTGCGACTTATACTCCAGAGCGACTTATATACCAAATTATGTATACCGCGCTGCTGCTGACCGGCTCCAGACCAGGAATGAGCTCCTCTGCCCTGCCACCACCTGCTGGAGACCGTGGCGCGCTGCTGCAAGCTGGCTCCGGTCCAGGTTTCAGCTCCTCTGCCCCGCCATCACCTGCTGGAGCCTGTTGCGAGTTTCTGCGGGCCGGACGGCTCTGACCCAGGAATGAGCTCCCTTGTCCCGCTGGGAGGGTTTCAAACACCGCCATCACCTGCTGCAGCCTGTGGCGGGGTGCTGCGGTCTGGCTCCGGCCCAGGAATGAGCTCTCCCCCTCCCGCTGGGAGGATTTGAAACACCACCATCCTCTGCTGGAGACCATGGTGTGCTGCTGCTCCCTCGTTGTTTATTCTGTTATTGTTACCGGTACTTGTCTTGCAATGTGAAATGCTTGGTCTCAGATTTTGTAAGAAAAATAATAAAATTTCCCCCCAAAATGCAACTTTATATATGTTTTTTTTTCTTCATTATACATTTTATGGCTGGTGTGACTTATAGTCCGGAAAATACGGTATTATATATAAGACGTAAGATATGTGTACACACAAACAGGGACGCTTGTTTGTTTATTTGCCTGTTGATTCTTTATTGGGATGAGAAACCCACTAAAAAAGTTAAAGTCCCATTAGTTGTCACACACACTGATGTGTGTGCGACATTTGCTCTCCGGATTTGACCCATCCCCTGGGGGAGCGGTGAGCTGCAGACAAGCCGCGCTTGGGAACCATTTGGTGGTTTAAACCCCCAATCCAGCCCCTTAATGCTGAGTGTCAAGCAGGGAGAAATTGGGTCCCATTTTTTCAAAGTCTTTGGTGTGACTCGACCAATAATCGAACCCTGATCTCCCACTCTACCACTAGGCCACTGAGCTAGATTGTCTATATTCCTTTTTTGTTCAGGTATTTAGACACTTTTTTGGTATTTTGCTCGTAATCATTGCTTCTCAAAGAAGACTACCATGTAGGTTTTCTGTTAATTAATGTGGAACCGGCGTAACATTTATTTATGTAGAACAAGGGTGGTAATTTTACACACCTCAGACTCGTGCACCTGCATGGAAATGTTGTGGAACAGTTAGATATATGAGACAGGCATTCAGGCAGACCAAGGCACCGCACTCCACACCAGGTGTGGCAGGGGGAGGGGAGACGAGATTTATATCATCAAAAGAAGTCCCAGGAGAAGGGAGGAGTCAAAGGCCCCACCTGACATATACAGTCATACACAAACAGTCACACACTCCCTCCCTCATGCTCACACATGCACATACAACCAAAGACTTACAAAATGCACGCCGGGCACCCACTCATGTTCCCAATACGCACCCTATTCACTCTGGTCCTGGTACTGCTGCACATGGGGTACAACCCAGGGGTGTGTCCAGGGAGCGGCCTGGGGTAGCACATTTCACCCTTAAAATCTGATTGGCCACCCCAGGTGCCACCACACTAATTTACCTTTAAATAGGCTTTTCATTGCCCACAAAAAGATAGGGGGTAAAGCAAAAACAAAACAAAAAAAAAAAAACATAATCATTGGTGCCACCCATGCACAAAGTTGTGCCTCACCTGGGTCACTCCATTTTAAAAGAGCTGGACATGCCACTGGTACAACCATTACCGGTTACCAGAGTTTGACCCTTTCTGCTGGGGTGCTGATGAGCAGGCTCCCCCTGCCCAACACTGAGCACAGTAACCCACCACCCCAAACCCCAACCAGACGGCAAGATCTCCCTCCTAGCCTCCAGCCCCGGGAAGCCAAGCAACTACAGAGGTGTGCTAAGACCCCTAGTCTCCCTCTGCCTGCTCCAATATGGTGTTAGTGTGTGTTGATGAGGTGTATTCCATGGTTGTGGTGAGCGGGCAGTGCGGGCATTGTCTGGCCTATGCCAGCTGATGCCACCACACCATCCCAATTGCACCCACAGCTCTCAGCGTCTAAGTGCAGTTTAAAATTGGAAGTAGGCACCGGCACTCGGGATGAGGCTGAGATATCCCCCTGCCAAATGCCGTTGAATGTGCTCACTCCCAAGGCCCTAAGTGTGTGTTTGCATGGAATTTATTTATTTAATTAATTTATTTATTTTTTATTAAGGGTGATCCCGCATATGTTGATATCAGTTTATATCAGTATAGGATATGAAGCATTAGACAATTTCAGATATTGGTAAAACAAGCCAATATTGAGCACCTCTAGATTGATTAAATCAGTTATACATTCTGGTTTTATTTCATATAAGAAATGTTTAGCAAAAGGACTGATGACGCTGACTCCTTTGGCAAAGTCTGAAAAGAAGACATTGTGCAGTCATTAAACGTTGGGCAAGACTTTCAGCCTCTGACACATCAAACTTAAGCTCACTAAAACTGAGTTTTAGCCAGTTTCTGGTTTGCATTATTATCTATTTGCAGTAATAACCATTTGTAATTGGATTGTCAACAACAGTGTCCTCCATATGTTATGTTGGATGAATGTTACTTGGGTGAATGATGAGTAATCTCAACATTCTCCTGGTAAAGCAAAAACAAACCTTTAGGCCTTTACAATCATTAGGGTATTATTGTAACTCTTCATTGTTAAGTCATAAGTTTCCATCAGACTCAGGAAGAAGCCTGAAGAAACGACCCCACCGGGGTCCAATGGCTGTGCATCAGCCTCCTATTGGCAGAAAATCAGAAGCTCCTGAAGGCCCAATTATGACCTCTGTGACCTTATATCAGAGCCACATGGACACTGATGTCTAATTGCAGTATATCTGATGGGCAGGTCTGCAGCTAATGGTGGCCGATGACTGATGCTGCTTCCATGCAGCCCTGCGGTAAGCACTCAGCCTCTGTTTCCTGTTTGTAATCAGATAAAAGGGCAGACACCAGCTGAATGAATGGATACCCACAACTGAGAATCTGATTCTTTCTGCTGCACCGCCAACAAATGATGAGATTTATTTAATGGTTTTCACATGAGTTTTATAATGAAATTTGTTCTCGCTGTTAGTGGAAACTGTATCTTTCTGGTTCACCGCTATGAGTTTTAGATCCTATTAAATGGGAATCGAATGGTCGGTGTTCAATCCACCTTTTGGACACCTTCATTTCACCAGTCTTTCTTCAGCCTGAATGCAATAATGAAAACCTTGAAAATTATATGATTTATTTTCTGCTTGAGTCATCCCAGGAGACAGTTTAAAAAAAGTTAAATGGACATTTTCAAAGAGTTTTGTAGAAACAGGAAGTCTTCATAAAAACACTTAAAGATTTCTCAAAATCCATTCCTTTTGGTTTGATGATTTCGACTTTTGGCAAAACATTTCAAATGTAATCATCACAAATCAGGTTGTAACTTTAAGGACAGTTGCACATGTAATATCCACAACTAATCGGTTGAAACAATAAATATTTGAATAACATTTAATCATAGCACTTCTTTTGCTTCGTTTAGCACGTTGGTGATATTTTAACTGGTGCAGTGGGCATTCCTGGATAAAGCAATTTAAGCAAGCTAGTTTGAAAAACATATCTTCAGGCCCAGCTCACAGACTCAGAATCTGATGGTTGCAGAAAATGGTATAACACCAGGAGAAAAAGATGCTGTCAACACAGAATATCATCTTGTGTTTTCTGTCATAATTCTTAATGTAGAGTTGCTAAATGCCTATAGAATAAATATGCTAGCTAATATAGTGTGGCATTTTTATAGTAAAACATTAGGAAGTTTAAAAGTTTTGGGTTTATTCCTCACTTTAAAATCACAGCAGCTAAGGGCCAACAACAAAACTGGGAGAACCCCACAAAGAACAGGTGAAAATTTCTTGAACTCGATCTGACCCAAATCTCATCAGACTCGGCCCTCTCCTCTCCACACTCTCCATCCAGCATGCCCTGGGTCTTCCTTTGGGTCTCCTCCCAGTTGGATGTGCCCAGTAAACCTCACCAGGGAGGCGTTCAGGAGTCATCCTGACCATTTGCCTGAGCCACCTCAACTGGCTCCTCTCATCATGGATGACCAAGCTTCTCACCCTATCTTGGTCATCTTTTGGCTGAAATTAGTTTCTTATGCAGGGTCAACTGACTGCTACCACCAGGTAGGTACCACCACCCTAAGGTATCCTGGTGCCAAGAGCACATATGGACACATTTATGCTTAAACATGGTGTTTGTCAGGGACAATCCATGACAAGCACAGAAGTCCAGTAACAAAACAATGCTCAGATTCAGATGGGGGGGGGGGGGGCGTTCCTCCCAACCACAGCTCTCCAGGTCTCACTGTCATTGCCCAAATGGGCATTCAAGTCCTCCTGCAGAATGAGGGAGTCACTGGAAGGAGTGCTCTTCAGCAACCCCTCCAAGGACTCCAAAAAGCGTGGGCAGTTTGGACTGCAGTTTGGTGCACAAACACAAACCACAGCCAGGACCCGTCCCCCCACCCATAGGCAGAGGGACGCTACCCTCTCGTTCACTGGGTTAAACCTCAACATACAGGTACCAAGATGGGGGGCACAAGTATGCCCACCCCTGCCTGGCGCCTCTCAATGGGAGCAACTCGAGTGGTAGGAAGTCCAACCCCTCTCGAGGAAACTGGTTCCAATGCCAGAATCAAACACCAAATCTGGCTCTTTCCCCACCAGAGTGGTGACATTCAACTCTAGGCCTGGCTCGAGAGAGGGGTCCAGGTGACCCGCATCCAGGCGAGAGAACACGGTAAGAAGGTGGGATTACATCGGGTACATTGACCTAGTTTGAAGTTGGATGGTGAGCTGAAAAATATCTTCAGTAAAATATGCCGGGTGAGAATAAAGTCATATCTGAGTTGTATGTCTGTGAAGGTTCTCAGTCATCCAGGTCATTGTAGTCTAATGAGCTTTGAAAGAAAAGCGTCTGGACTTCTTTGAGTTGCTTGAAGACATTTCACCTCTCATCCGAGAGGCTTCTTCAGTTCTAAGGTCAAATGGTGGAGAGTCCCAGATTTAAACCCAGTGGGAGTTTCCCCCCGAAGAGGGAACAAAAGATCCCCTGATGATCTTCTACATAAACACATTGAGGGTGGGTGTGGGTCCTATTCAGCCAGAGTTTCGGGTGAGCTCATTGTGAAACCTGGCCCCACCCTATCATTTGAATTCCTGAGGTCACGCATATCCTGGGCCATCTGACATCAGAGAGCTAAGGCTCCCTCCTAGGCCAAGACTTGCAAAGCTTGAGAGGGGCAACCACGTCCAGAACCTGATTACAAAGTAAATCGAAGAGTTGTGAATGATGTTGAGTGTTAGATGGATCAGGGTTAAAGGTCTCCAACCTTACAGACATACAGTCCACAAACTTTGAAATAGTTTCTGCATCCAGGAACTTGAGTGAGACCGGGTCCAAAGGTTCAAATGGGGCGTCAGATAAGCCGTGCAGAACCACCATTAGGTCCCACTGGGGAAATAGTGGGCGGGACACAGGACTGTTCCTTCTGACACCTTTTAGAAAACGTTTTGTGAGGGGGTGATTGAAAACAGATCTATCTCCAAAACCCTGGTGACAGGATGAGATAGCTGCAGCATATGTTTTAATAGTGCTGAATGCGAGGCCCCTGTCCATCAGTATCTGCAGAAACGATAGGACATCCGCCAGCTGGCAGGAGAGCGCTTGAACATTCCGCTCTGTGCACAATTTTTGGAAAGCTGCCTATTTAGCAGCATAAGATGCGACGGTAGAAGGAGCCCACGCACTCTGAAATGTGGCGACCACATCATGCGGCAGCCCAGAAGCCTCTAAGCGTGATCACTCAGCGGCCAGACCCACAGCCATTGGCCTATTTCTGAAGGATGTTTGATTATCCCATCCCCCTGGAGAAGGGCGTCCGCCCTCCACGGGGAGCCGGACACTAGCGCATGCAGATCTGGAAACCATGACGCAGACAAGCGTCTGGGAGCTACTAGAATTACCGAGAGCTGTTCCGACCGAACTTGGTCCAGGAGACGAGGAATCAGTGGGACTGGCGGAAACGCATACAGGCGCGTCTGAGGCCAGGGCTGGTGTGAGAAGGCGCCCGCCCCGAGCGGGGCGTGGTCCTGGGGACTCGGGGAAAACCACAGGCGACACTGAGCATTTTCGCGAGCCACGAACAGATCTACAGAGGGTTCCCCGAACTTGATCCAGATCTGTGATATCAGTGCGGGATGCAGACGCCAGTCAGAGTCGCGGGGTCTCCCTCTCGACAGGATGTCTGCTGCCACATTCAGGACCCCCGGAATGTAGGTGGCTTTGATGGAGAGCAGCTGGACATGTGCCCAACACAGTAAATCTGTGGCTA
The DNA here is from genome assembly GCF_043380555.1 of Nothobranchius furzeri. NCBI lineage: Eukaryota > Metazoa > Chordata > Actinopteri > Cyprinodontiformes > Nothobranchiidae > Nothobranchius > Nothobranchius furzeri. Next base: position 67,623,403 of record NC_091741.1, on the reverse strand, counting down.
CGCATAATAGTGGGAGGTATCGAACTCCCCCTTGGCAATTTATGTAGGCTTCCGCCACCTGGTTGTCTGTGTGAACGTCGACATGACGGCCCTCGAGAAGGGCAGCAAAGTGTCTGATCACATTCCTCACTGTCATAAGCTCCAACACATTTATTTGCTCATGCGTGTGGGAGGTTCAGCGATCTGCCACCGTATGGGACAAGCACGTGCCCCCCCCCCATCCCAACAGTGACGCATCTGTAAAAACAGATACGTGTGACGTAGGACGTCCGATGGTGACCCCGTGTGAGAGGATGCAGGGATTCCCCCAGTGAGCGAGGTCCCCGCCCACCAAAGGGGGTACCCTAAACACGTCTCTTCTGACGTATCGGGTGTACCCGGAGGCAGATGAACCAACGCTGTAGGCGTCTCGTGTGCAGTAAACCTAACGGCACCACAGCGTGGGCTGCAGCCATCATGCCCAGAAGTTTCATGACTAACAGGGCTCTCACGATCTTGCGGGGTTGCACGCGGGAGATCACCGTGGTGAGATCTGCCGCTCTCGCCGAAGACAAATGTGCTCTCATTAGGGAGGCGTTCAGCTCCACCCCGAGAAACACAATCGACTGAGATGGAAGGATGGAGCTCTTTTCCCAGTTTATGGAAAACCCCAGGGTTGACAGATGCTCTATTAACTTCCTGGTTTGTTCTGATGCCTCGTCCTTGGACCGTGCGCATAGGAGCAGATCATCCATGTAATGTCTCCAGACATTTGGAGAAGTTGCGCGGGGCTAGTGAGTAGCCAAAAGAGAGACGATTGAACTGGTATTGAACTCCCTTGAATAAAAAGCGCAGGAACTTCTGGTGTTTGGGAATTACTGGGATGTGGAAGTATGCGTCTTTCAGGTGTATTGACGTGAAAGTCCGCCAAACTGTTCTTGGGACAACTCTTGTGGCAGGGGAGGGCTGGTAACCCTTATGTGATTCTGACACTAGAACAGGTGCTCCCCTGTGATGCTCTTCTGGACACTGGTTCAGGCTACACTCTCATGTCCCATTCTCTGTTCGACCCCCTCTGCCTAGCCACTGGAGGAGAAGGTCAACCACCAGAACTCACTTCATGTGCGTTAAATGTCTGTGCATTTTCTCCAAGCGACATGATCTTGTCATCGAGGTCTCTTCTCCACTGCACGATTGGTCCTATGACATTGACACACCCCGTGTACGTCTGTACACACGGTACTATGCCTTTGATCCATGGCACTGATCTTTTGAAGCGCCTTGAAGCTGTTATCAATCATGATGGGAGGAACTTTGGGCAGGTGTTGAAGACCTCCTGCCCATCACTCTGCCTCCTGACCTTGACCTTCACTGTCTTGCGGTGGGTGACCCTGAGCGTGGGGAAGCCACATGCTCTCAGTCGAGCTCAGAACTTCCACCACCACTACCATGGCTTCCTTCAGAGCCGCCCTCTGATGTTCTCTCTCACACTGAACAGGTCGTGGACCAAGCCAATGCTCTTACCATTGAGGTCGAGTGAGACAAACTATGGCAACTCCTACTAAAATACAAGGACGATCTTTCAGTCGACTCCTTGGATTGTGGGTTAACCACTATCCATGAGGTCAGGATTCCTACACCACCACACGCATCCACCGACTTTTGTGCGCCAATACAAGATTCCCCTGGCATCCCATGGACCGGTCCAGGAAATCATTGACAGCCTATTGGTGAAGGGTATCATTTGACCCTGCAACAGCACCTACTCGGCTCCGTTGTGGCCGGTAAGGAAACCTATTGGTAAGTGGAGACTAGCCATTGACTACAGGAAACTCATTCAACAAGTTCCCTTGTCTCGGTGGCCGATGGCACGCCTGGAACAGGAACTTCCGAAGGTGAGAGACGCTAAATACTTTTCCACTCTTGACATTGCGTCTGAATTCTGGACAATGCCTATCCATAAATTTGACCAATATAAATTAGCCTTCACCTTTGCCAACCACCACTACACCTTCACTCTGTGTCCTTTTGGCTACTCCAACTCACCATCTGAGTTCAACATCTTCTTGGACAAAGCCTGCTCCCATGCTCAGGAGCAAGGTACCATCATCTACGTCGACAAAATTCAGATTCGTAAACTTACTTTGGATGACCACCTGTCCAGGCTGGACCACGTCATGGGGCAGCTCGCAGCTTCAGGTGCGAAAATCTCCCTCGCCAAAGGTCAGTGGTGCAGGTAAAAGGTTCAATTTGTTGGCCTCATTGTGGGAACACAGGGAGTGCAGGCCCAACATGGTAGGGTTCAGGGTGTTGCCACCATCAAACCAACTACAAATGTCTCTGAACTTCGAAGTTTTCTAGGTATGTGCAACTTCTCTCGCTAGTTCATAGAACACTACGATGAGATGGCAAGATCTCTGACTGTCCTGCTTAAAAAGGATGTACCTTTTGAGTGGACTGAGCAGCAGCAACAGGCCATGGATGACTTGAAGGCCGCGTTGTGCTAAGCTCTGTGCCTGGCACATCCTGATTGTGACAAAGAGTTCCACCTTGAGGTCAGGTTCTCAACCAACTGCTTAACTGCCAGCCTCTATCTCGTATATGACTGCGACAGGCGTGCCGTAGCCTATGCTAGTAATTTCTTGTCTGGTCCCGAGTTAAAGCTTTGCTTTTCACCATGTGGGCTGTTAAACACTTTTCTAGCTACATCGGTGGACAGAAAATCATCATTGAAACTCAACATCAGCCAGTGACCTTCCTTAACAGTCAACACATCAGAGATGGTGTGGTGACCAACGCACGCATTGCGTCATGGCTACTTGCTCTTTAGAGCTTTGACATTGACGTTCTACGCTCAAAACTGCCGTAGTCCTCTTGGCATGGGTCTGGCTGTGCGCCAACATTGCTCGGACGATGCTGTTGTGTCAGTCCTACCAGCTAACCCTCCCCAGACCCTGCTGAACCCCAACCACCACTACTTTGACCAAGCTCTCTGTGTGGATTTGCGAACTGTGTAGGTTGATGGCAGTTCCTTTCGACACGGTGCTTAACCTAGTTCAGGCGTGGGTGTCGTTTGGTTACACACTAACCAGAAAGACTCTCGGTGCTATCAGTTGGACCATAAGACATCACAGTTTGCAGAAGTGGTTGTGATCTTGATATTGCTTTAACTTGCTGCTGACCGTGGTATCTGCGAGCTGGTGATCTGCACCAATTCGGACTATGTGCGTCTCAGTTTCACTTGTCATCTACCCTCTTGGAAAAGTAACAGGTTCTTAAATTCTAACCGGAAGCCTGTTAAACATCAAGACCTTTTCTTTTTTATTTATTTATTTTTTTACCGTGTCCTGTCTGGCTGTGAAGCAAACAGAATTGATGTCTGAATGCTGGTAACAAGCCTTACAGATTTACTCTCAGGTGGAGCATCAAAGCATCTGCTTTTAATGTCACGCCTGATACTTGAAACTTTATTGTTATTGTTTTTGAATGCTTTGTAATTTCGACCAGACATGGAGTCAGAGGTGAAAGAGAAAGGAAAAGACAAAAGGTGGGGAGAAAGGGGGGAAGGGGAAGGGGGTGGGGGGGTTCCACAAAAATAAACAATAATGAACTAGAGTCTGCCTCTAGACCTGCAGAAAGAGAAAGAACGGAAAAAAAATGGGACACACAACAATACATCAGGAGCAAGCTAACACTACGTCAACCTGATGATGAAATATAAAATCAACATTGTTTAACTGAACAATCACATGATAAAAAATCATAGTGCATTTATTGGCAACGACAGCCTTAAGACATGTGTTGAATGTGCCCAAGCCCATACTTTTGAGAGCATCATGTGAGCACCTGTGTGTGTACACGCGCTTGTTTATTTAAGGTTTCTCTATAGGAGCATCCAACAGAGAGTGTGAGGGACCACAGATCTGCCCCCCAAAGATGTGTAGGTGACAGGGGGAGCTCCAAGTCCCAGAGATCCAGGCGCTGCCCCAGAACACAGGAACCCCAAGGAGACTGCAACCAGAAAGGCCCCCGCCCCCCTCGAGAGGCACAGAGGATCGCCGCGGGGGCCACAACCAGCAGCCGACAGAGTCCCGGGAGATATCAGCAGCAAGCCCACAGGCCCGCCCGCAGCCTCCCAACCCCTAGCCGGCCGAACCCGGGACCCAGCGACCCGGGACCCCGGGGTTTCCACCCCCACCGGGGACCCAGCAGAGCCCAAGGACCCAGACCCCACCGGGCAGCCACCAGGATTGATCAGGTAGATGCCAAAAATCTTAAACCCCCTGGCCCGGGAGCCACAAACACTCATGCAGACCAAGGCACCACACCCCACACCAGGTGTGGCAGGGGGAGGGGAAACGAAGATCTATATCATCAAAAGAAGTCCCAGGAGAAGAGAGGAGTCAAAGGCCCCACCTGACATATACAGTCATACACAAACACAGTCACACACTCCGTCCCTCATGCTCACACATGCACATACAACCAAAGACTTACAAAAATGCACGCCGGGCACCCACTCATGCTCCCTATACACACCCTATTCACTCTGGTGCAATTTGCTGGGTTCCTTATATAGGAAACATTATTTCTGATTGGCTTAATGAACTGACCTGAATTGGAATTTTTATTATGTGAAGTGCCTTCAGACGACTCTTGTCGTGATTTGACGCTATATAAATAAACTTGAATTGAATTGAATTGGTCCTGGTACTGCTGCACGTTGGGTACAACCATCACCGGTTACCAGAGTTTGACCCTTTCTGCTGGGGTGCTGATGCCCAACACTGAGCACAGCAACCCACCACCCCAGACCCCAACCAGACGGCCAGATCTCCCTCCTAAACACCAGCCCCAGGAAGCCAAGTACAACAGAGGTGTGCTAAGACCCCTAGTCTCCCTCCGCCTGCTCCAATATAGTGTTAGGTGTTGATGAGGAGTATTCTATGGCTGTGGTGAGTGGGCAGTGCGGGCATTGTCTGGCATATGCCAGCTGATGCCACCGCACCACCCCACTTGCACCCACAGCCCCCGGTGTCTAAGTGCAATTTAAAATTGGAAGTGGCCACCGGCACTCGGGATGAGGCCAAGAAATCCCCCTGCCAAGTGTCGTTGAATGTGCTCACTTCCAAGGCCCTAAGTGTGTGCTTGCATGGAATGTCGTCGGTGGAAGTGTATAAGGTGCAAATAAAATTGGGGGGCAGGTTGCCACAGGAATGCGGAAATGGGGTCCATACCCACACTCCCTGACTTGTCCACCCCCTAAGGTCCTATGTGCATGTTTGTGTGATAATGTGAGGGAGCAGGAGGAGAAAAATATGCAGGGATGGGGGGCATGGCTGGTTGGGCTTAGCCCTCCAGGGAGCCAGCTCCCCCACTGGCCCCAATAGGCACCTCTGTTGTCAAATTGCCACCCAGGGCATGGAGACCCCAGCCCATCCTGCCAGAGCCCAAAGCAGCAGCATCGCACAGCCTCACGGAGTCCGAGGGCACCAACCCAGCCCCACCCCAGCAGAATATCTATGCCCATACCTGCATTTGTACAACTTCCAGAATATATGACATTCATTCATTCATTCATTCATTCATTCATTCATTCATAGGGCATCCAGGTAAGTTTGGGTCCTCCCCCTCCTGGACCTCCCCCTTCCCTGAGATGGGACATCAGAGGAGCCAAGGTCTACCCTCATTTTCCTCTCTTCCAGGCTGCTGAGGAGCACAGCTGAGCAGAATCTTGTTGATTACCAACACCTGTATAAAAAGGCTGTGCCTTCAGCAGTCTGGGAGGCAGCAGTGCAGGGGTTCTGCTGTCCTCCAGGTCTCGCTTTGGTTTCAACCCCTTTTGTGTGGATGAGTTTTGACTTTTTATTTCAAACTCTTGAGTGATCCAGTGGGATCTTTTTTGTGTGTGTTCATTTTAAAGGTTAACTTAGTTTGTTGCAATTTTATTGACTTTAGTTTTAAACACCTTTGTTGCGGTAAAGCTTTTAATATAAGTTTTTACCAGGTGTTTTAGTCAGTAGATTGTTTTAGACTTTTATCAACTTCGTTGTGCTTTTAGAACACCTTTGTTGCGGTAAAACAATAAGTTTTTACCAGGTGTTTTAATAGTTGATAATTCGTCTTGTAATGTTAACCTTTTTCAGAGTTCTTAAGATTGTTAGTTTTTGCATTGTTTTTATAATGTGCGCCATATGTTTGCTCGTTTTTAGAACCTTTTATTACAAATAAAACCATTTTAAACTCCACCGTCATCTTTCTTATGTTACTCCCTCCTTCTCATTTTAACAACGCATGTCGGGGACGTAACAGTTTGACTACAGATTTAATTTGGTGATATTCTAAAAAGCTATTCTTATCCATTCCAAATTGGGAGACTATTCTATTAAATGGGATGAAGTCCAATCCTTCATATATGTGTTCCAGGTATAGGATTCCTTTATTTTTCCAGTCCGGAAGGTTCATCATTTGGTTATTTTGCAAAATGTCAGGATTATTCCAGATAGGTGTGTGTCTGCATGGTAGTAGTGAAGACTCTGTCATTTTTAGATACTCCCACCATACTGTCAGAGAGGTGCTGATACTAATACCTTTGAAGCTTTCATGTTTTCTTATGCTTGAGCTAATAAATGGTAAGTCTGAAAGCTTTATCGTATTGCAAAGTGTCTGTTCTATATCTAACCAGGACTCATCTAGTGGGTTATCTTACAACCATCTTGGTATATATTGCAGCCTGTTGGCTAAGAAATAATAATAAAAGTTGGGTAGATCCAGTCCTCCTCTGTCTTTGGTCTTCTGAAGCATTTTTAAGCTAATTCGTGGAGGTTTATGCTGCCAAATGAATTTAGTAATTGAGGAGTCCAGAGATTTAAACCAGTCAGCTGATGGTTTGTTCGGGATCATTGAGAATAAGTAATTTATTCTGGGTAAGACCATAATTTTAATTGAAGCAACTCTCCCCATGAGTGACATTGGTAAGGATTTTGATCTTGCAAGATCATCTTCCACTTTCTTTAAAAGTGGGATGTAATTTAGTTTGGTTAGATCTGCTAACTTGGGAGAGACATTAATTCCCAGGTATGTGATATTCCCTGACTCCAATTGTGTAATAAGTAAATTGACAAAAGAGAAATTAATTGGTAGAACTGTGAACTTTAACCAGTTCATAGAGTAATCTGAAACTTTTGAAAAAGCATTTCAATTCTATTGAATGGGAGAGAGAGGATTGAGAATTCTGGAGAAAGAGTAAAACATCATCTGCATAAAGACTGATCTTATGTTCTATTTCCTGACACTTTATCCCTTTAATATCTGTTGTTTGTCTAATTTCTGCAGCTAGTGGTTCGATAAAAATAGCAAACAGTGAGGGGGAAGAGTGGGCATTCCATCAAGACCTTTTCATGGCTTGTGATGCGCTAGCGACTTCACATGACATGCAGATCTATTGGCGTAAAGTCAAAGGACATTCCCGTGCACTGGGAACTGATAAAGAAATTAACAACCTTACAGACTCTCTTGCCAAACAAGGTACAGCTGTCGGTACCCCATGGTCCTTCAACCCCTTTGGGGCTCCCTGACTATGTGTCTTCTCAGTTGGACCCACCCCGCTTGTGTGTCGTGACTTGAGCTCAGGCCACTAAAACTTCCACCCCTCGACCATCTGATGTATTTGTGTCCGTTCAACCTGTCTTTACTGAGAACGACCTTGTCGGTCTTCAGTCCCAGGACAGAGCTCCTCTACAAAGCAGGGGAACATCCACACCGTGGTCAAACCTGCAATTTGATTGGGTGGGGCCCCTGACCAAGTCCAGCATAGGTAACAAATACTTGACCGTGACCTGTGCATTCACCAAATGGGTTGAATGTTTACCAGCACCTAACGACACGGCACAAATAACTGCTGTCCTTTTGATGAATTGTATCTTCTCCAGGTTCGGTCTCCCCGCACATGTTAACTTGGATAGGGGAACTTGCTTCACCTCTGAAGTGATGGAACACCTTTGACAGATGTTGGGGGTAAAGGCCAACTTTCTTTCTTCCTGGGTTCTCTTTTTCAAGTCACACAAGTTCTGTTGAGTGTGTGTGTGTGGATAGAATTCATGTCTAAACATAACATTCAGGTTTGGCTGACTTTGATTTATTGGGTTATACGTAACCTAGTCCACCCCTGCCCAATCTCCTAAAATTCTGAATCCTTTATTCTGAGTCCTGCCCAATCTCCTAAGACTCCGAGTCCTTTATTTAATTTTTTTTTTTGTAAAAGAAGATTTCAACATTTTTATATCTTTATGATGAACAACTCATTGTTCAAAAATTTAGCTTTTTATCAAAGAGGTCCTATTAATCTGGCATAGCTATGGCAAATTAACTATTAGCTTGAATGAAAAAAAAAACATTAAAGCTTAGGTGTGATGAAGATGTAGGATCTCACGAGAATAAACCATTGACTCAATAAAAGTAAATCAATTGACAAATCTTAGATGAAATAACAACTTAGAAACCTTACTAGGGTATGTGAATGTGTTTAGACAATCTGTATAAAACATCTTCTTTTAAATGTTAGCAACAGTTTTGTTGGTTCTGAATTGATGGACACCAGTAAATGTTTCATCACCATTGCATTTAATTGTTTTTCCAAACAGTGACTACAAGCAGCAGGATCATTCCACTCCCTCTGCAGAAAGGAAGTTCAGAGACAAAATAAAAGCATGAGACTGGAATGGTCATGTGATCTCTGCTATTGTGCACATTGTCCCTCCTGATGGTAACTGTGAGCCAATGGGGGGACAAAATGAGCGGCAGCGGCAGGTCAGGTGAACGGAAGCATTTCGTGTCCATCGCACTCGGTCACTTTGATAAACATGTGCTCCAATTAGAGAAGCTATTAATTTCAATTTTAGCTGCAATCTCTCCTTGGATCTCCGCCTGCTGCTGCACAACGGCTGACTTTGTTCATTTTGTGGTTGGCTGACTTTGAGTAATAGGGAACTAGCATGCATTCTGAAAGGATTTGTGTGTGTGTGTGTGTGTGTGTGTGTGTGTGTGTGTGTGTGTGTGTGTGTGTGTTAGTTCCAACCTTTAGCTACAGATGACCATTAACAGCTTTTAGCCATTAACAGCTTTGACCAGCGTCTAAACTATGTTTAAAACTGCTGATGGAACTCAGGTAATCTGAAAATTGATTGGACTTTGAATAATGACATGGCAATGCATTTTAAACACAGTCAGCATGCTTTCATTTTCCATAGGACTGATTTCTCAAATACGTTTCATTCCTTTTTTTATTAACATAGAAAAGGAAAGTTTTTTACCTTTATTTTTTTAAATTACCAACAAAGAACAGGTGTGTGTGTGTGTGTGTGTGTGTGTGTGTGTGTGTGTGTGTGTGTGTGTGTGTGTGTGTGTGTGTGTGTGTGTGTGTGTGTGTGTGTGTGTGTGTGTGTGTGTGTGTGTGTGTGTGTGTGTGTGTGTGTGTGTGTGTGTGATGGAGATGGATAGAAAAGATGGAAAATGATTACAATTATATTTTTCATTGGACTCTACATTAGTTTCCTTCCAGTTATTACAAGAATGATGTTCCATTTCTGCCAAACAAATTAAATTTGTGCAACTAATGTGCATTAAAGAAAAAGGGAAGTCACTTAAAATCTGATTTTAATTCACATAACAAGGAAGTCACATTAATGCTTACAAATGGAGTTCTACTTTAATGGCTGCTTGTTATAGATAAACCATCATAAAGAAACGTCTTTATGATTTATTAACAATTTAAAGGTAGAGTCATTGCAAACTGCAAGAATGACTTTATTTAGAACTCTAAAGAAGGGCTATTCAATGCAAGGCTTCAAGGGCCGGTATCCAGCCCATGTGAGCGGTTTCTCTGGTCCAACACACTTGTATCTGAGGTTGAATTAACTGCAGCAGCTCATCAGGCTCTGCAGAAGACTGTTAATAACCTACTAACTGAAATCAGGTGTGTTGAAGCAGAGTTTAAACCAAAACATGCTGGATATCGGCCCTCGAGTCCCAGAATTGAGTAGCCCTGCTCTAGAGTTTAGCTGTGGGTGACCTTGTCTACCTGCTGACTCAAACTAACAACACCAGCTTTTACTCTTCACTATTGTCGACGTTTGGCTCCCTGAATGTCCCAACACACCATCCCAGTCAGGTTCTGGCCTGTACTCTGGCTGAACCTTTACAGCATCTTGATTCTATTGTAGATCTACTGTGTTTGGGACCATTGTCATGTTTAATTACCCATTTTGGTCCAGGCTCCAGCTGTCATACACATGGACTAACATCTGGCTCTATTTTTTTTTGGACTGTGTGAATCCTGTGGCTGCAGTATTAGCCCAAACCATCAGCCCCCATTGTGCTGCTGTGCGTTAGAGGTCAACATGTTCACTTTGAGACATTGATCCAGAGTTCATGCGGTTTGTTCAGATTGTGTCTTTAGTTTTAGAGAAAATAAGTATTCTATTTAAAGTCTTCCAATCAATAAATGCTCTCTTTTTTTTTTCAATATTCCTGTCGTGACTTGTAACCTTTATTCTTCTGACTGACTTATGTAGTGTCTAAAATGGAACTATGGGGTGTCTTGTCATTTCTTTGACCTCTGACCTCCAATGGACCTGCTGAGAAGTCCACTCCTGGGAAGAATGGCAGCTGTTTGACAAATATTCTACTTGTGAACAATCATTTTCTCTGTGGAATATTTAACTCAGAGTCTAGTCAGTGACTTGATGCAATTTGCTGGGTTCCTTATATAGGACACTTTTTTTTCTGATTGGCTTAATGAATTGACCTGTACTGGAATGTTTATTATGTGAAGTGCCTTGAGACGACACTTGTCGTGATTTGGCGCTATATAAATAAACTTGAATTGAATTGAAGTTGTGCATGCATGACCTTCAACCCTCCACAGATTGATGGGTGGGAACAGTTGCTTCTTCTTCTTTATGTATGGAAGACCTGAATGGTAAGAGAAAAAGAACCAAGTAAAGCAGTCAGGAAAACCACGCAGAATGAAGGCACAAAAGATAACCATTGAGCTTTCTATTTGTATGGTCGGACCCTGTTTCCTTTGTCTCTTGACTTGTTTGGCACCACAATAAAAGAAAGTCCTTAAATTAGCGATCTGTACTTACATTTTAATTGGGGGTTGGGGGGGGGGGGGTTTAGAAAATGAGAAGGTCTAGAAAAAAATATTTAGTAATTATTTATTTAGCACCAATTCACAGCACAAATCATCTCAAGGCCCTTTACAAAGTCAGCTATCCAGTTGAACCCACTAAACAATCTCCTCCTTGATAGTGTGTGTTAACACACACCTGTATGCTCCGGAAACACAACCTGACTTTAAAAGAACAGCTGCTGATGATCAGAGCATCAGTACTTCTGATCACTGGCCCACTGGATCTGTGGGGCACAGACGATGGACTTTTCAGTCAAAGCATATCTGTGCTGGATAAATGTTTTATTAACTCCTTCTCTCACTAAAGGGTGTATTTATAATGTTTCCTTCATTTACTGCAAACTTTACAGTTGTCATAGAGACAAAGTGATGGTTCGACTAAGACATGTTCATACCCAGCCACCAGGTTGTCTTCATGTCTCTGAGGTAAATAAGCATCCTGACAATAGAACAATCATGAGTGAAACACTTCACCCAGCAATCAGAAACTCTGGATGCTCATTTTCTCAACAATCACCTTTATTTTTATGCTGCTCACCTGAACCTCCTCAGACCTGCATCAGAAGCTTCTGCCCTCATCTTCTCAGATGAACTCTGAGCAGTAATAATAATCTTCTGCAGCAGAAGATCCCAATTACTGCGCAGCGAGCGTCTGGCCGAGGCTCAGGTCAGAGGTCATGTGCAGCATATTACAGTCATTGTTCTCCCAATGATCTCGTTGGCCTCCTGGGGATCTCCAAGCAAAGCGAACAATGTCCAGCTAAGAAACTTGAAAATAGACTTTTGTCTCCCCAGAGTTGGAGTTAATGGAAAAAGGAAGCTGAACTTTCTGTTGAAGTTGAAGAGTTTAACTTGGAGCTTCTCTGCGCTGTCTGCATTCAATTCAATTCAATTCAAAAATACTTAATTAATCCCAGAGGGTAATTGATCGCTGTAGTAGCTCAGAATAATAATAATAATCAGGTCATCAAATAATTGTTGTAAATTAGATACAACAGACATATGTCGGCAGGAAGGATCTCCAGTAGCCAGTCAGTGTTGCAGCAAAACTGAAGAAGCCTCTGACTGAAGACACTCTTCCGTTGTCGGACAGTCTTGTGAAGAGAATGCTCAGGGTTGTCCATCATTTTCTTGATTCTCTGGAGAATCGTTCTTTGCATTATCTCCTCCAGTGGTTCCACAGTCATCCCCAGAATGGAACCAGCCTTTGTTATTAGTAGGGATGAGTACCGAATTCGGTACTTTTTAAGGTACCGACCGAATTCCACAGTACCGACCGAACACCGATTCACGTCATTTCAAACGGTGCCTCGTTTCGGTACTGCCAAGACAGTTGCGCATGCGCAACAGCGTTATGTTGCCGGTCCCTGCGAGCCCGTTGTAAACAGAGCAAGCATGGTAGAAAAAACGCACGCTAAAGCTTGGGTCCACTTCACTAAATGTGATGGGTAACTGGGTGATGAAACTAGCGACAGACAACGATCTAAGTGAGACATCCTCATCTTAATCTGCTCCAGTAGGTAAATAAAATGTTTAAGATAACGTTACCTTGATTTGTTAGCTTCCGTTTCGCTAATGGTGCGTTCGCGTTTTCCTCAGAACTCCGAATTTCCGACTAGAAGAACATGAACGCGCTCTAAAGTTTGGCTTTACTTTACTAAATGTGACGGGTGAATGGATGAAGGTAAAACCAGCGACAACGATCTAAGTTTGAGGCATCATCGTTTTAATCTGCTCCAGCAGCTAAATAAACTGTTAAAGATAACGTTAGCTTGATATGTTAGCTTCCATTGCCACCGTTGTTACCAGCTAATGGTGCGTTCGCTTTCTCCTCGGAAATTCTAACTTCCCAGTAGGAAAAATCAAATGAAAAAGGACGGAAAAAGGAATGAAGATACACAGTAAATTTAGTTCACAGTAAAGATGTTTGCTTCAGTTTAATTATCAACTTATAAAACTACAAGGACGATGTTAAAATACAAACTTGTATGTTATTTATCGTGATATTTATCAAATATGGTTATATATATATATATATATATATATATATATATATATATATATATATTGAGAAAAATATATATTTAATTATAAAAGAGAATTAAAATAATAAACACTCAAAAGTATCGAAAATTGGTACCGTTAAGTACCGGTATCGACTCGTAGGTACCGGGAATTAGTACCGGATCGATTCAAATGTCAAAGGTACCCATCCCTAGTTATTAGGCTGTTGAGCCTTTTCAGGTCCCTGCTTCTGATGCTGCTACCCCATCAGACGATGGCTGAAGAGATTACACTCTCAGCAACAGACTTGTAGAAGATCTGCAGCATCTTGCTACAGACATTGAAGGACCTAAGCATCCTCAAGAAGTGCAGTCTGCTGTGTCCCTTCTTGTAAACGGCTTCGCTGTTCTTTCTCCAGTCCAGTCTGTTGTCCAGGTGAACTCCAAGGTATTTGTACTCCTCAACCACCTCCACTTCTTCTCCCATGATGGAAAAAGTGTTTGACTCCACCCTGTTTCTTCTGAAGTCTAAAATCATCTCCTTTGTTTAGTTCACATTCAAGGTCAGATGATTGTTTCCACACCATGCCACAAAGTGCTCCACCAGCTCTCTGTACTCAGCTTCCTGTCCATCTCTGATACACCCGACAACTGCAGAGTCATCTGAGTATTTCTGTAGATGACAGGTCTCTGATTTGTACTGGAAGTCTGAGGTGTACAGGGTGAAAAGGAATGGTGAGAGTACAGTCCCCTGTGGTGCTCCAATGTTACTGATCGCCTGGTTTGATGTGCAGTTCTTCAGCCTGACAAACTGTGGTCTGTTTGTCAGGTAGTCTTTAATCCAGGCGATAGTTGAGGCCCCCACCTGTGTCTTCTGGAGTTTCTGGCAAAGTACAGTGGGGCAAAAAATTATTTAGTCAGCCACCGATTGTGCAAGTTCTCCCACTTAAAATGATGACAGAGGTCAGTAATTTACATCATAGGTACACCAACTGTGAGAGACAGAATGTGAAAAAAATCCATGAATTCAGATGGCAGGATTTTTAAAGAATTTATTTCAATCAATCAATCAATCAAAGCTTTATTTACAAAGCGCCTTCCGCAATCCTGTCAGGAAGCCCAAAGCGCTGAACATGGTACAGTTGTAGGTAAATATATTGAATAAATCAACAATAAAAGCAATTCAAATTACAAAATACAAATTACAAAATACAAATTACAAAATAGAATTTACAAGATAGACGAAACATTCTGATACAGGACAAATGTGTGAAACAAATTTGGATTGAGTGGATGGATTGAGTGAACCAATGAAAACTGTGAAATAAATTCAACATAAACGAGGGGCAAAATCAAACATGTTCTGGAAACGCCAAGCGGAGGAGGTGTGTTTTTAGGTGACTCTTAAAGACTGGCAGAGATGGGGACAGCCTAACTGAGGGTGACAACTGGTTCCAGAGTAACGGTGCTAGGACTGAGAAAGCCCGGTCCCCACGGGTACGACACCTAGAACGAGGGACAGCGAGCAGGCCTTGGTCAGAGGAGCGCAGAGCGCGTGATGGGGAATGTTTGTTCAGGAGAGTGGCCAGATAAGGGGGAGCACCACCCTGGAAGAAATTATAAACAAAGACGAGGATTTTGAATTTTGAGCGATAGCAAATCGGAAGCCAGTGCAGGGAGGCCAGAACCAGACTGATGTGGTCCCGTTTCCTGGTCCCAGTCAGGAACCTGGCGGCGCTGTTCTGCACAACCTGTAGGCGACGCAGTGATGACTGATGCAACCCTGCATAGAGAGAGTTGCAGTAGTCAAGCCTAGAAATTACAAAGGCACGCAGTACCCGCTCCAGGTGGGCTCTCGACAGCATATGCTTGATTTTTGCAAGGCGTCTCAGGTGAAAGAAACTGGACCGGATCACAGAACATTTGTAAATCAGGGTGGAAAATAAGTATTTGGTCACTTCAAACAAGGAAAATCTCTGGCTCTCACAGACCTTTAACGTCTTCTTTAAGAAGCTTTTCTGTCCTCCACTCGTTACCTGTATTAATGGCACATGTTTGAACACATTATCTGTATAAAAGACACCTGTCCGCAGCCTCAAACAGTCAGACTCCAAACTCCACTATGGCCAAGACCAAAGAGCTTTTGAAGGACACCAGGAAAATAATTGTAGACCTGCACCAGACTAGGAAGAGTGAATTTACAATAGGAAAGCAGCTTGGTGTGAAAAAAATCAACTGTGGGAGCAATTATCAGAAAATGGAAGACATACAAGACCACTGATAATCTCCCTCGATCTGGGGCTCCACGCAAGATCTCATCCCGTCGGGTCAAAATGATCATGAGAACGGTGAGCAAGAATCCCAGAACCACACGGGGGGACCTGGTGAATGACCTGCAGAGGGACCACAGTAACAAAGGTCACCATTAGTAACACACTACAACGGCAGGGAATCAAATCCTGCAGTGCCAGACGTGTTCCGCTGCTGAAGCCAGTGCATGTCCAGGCCCGTCTGAAGTTTGCCAGAGAGCACATGGATGATACAACAGAGGATTTGGAGAATGTCATGTGGCCAGATGAAACCAAAGTAGAACTGTTTGGTATAAACTCAACTTGTGGTGTTTGGAGGAAGAAGAATACTGAGTTGCATCCCAAGAACACAATACCTACTGTAAAGCATGAGGGTGGGAACATCATGCTTTGGGGCTGTTTTTCTGCTAAGGGGACAGGACGACTGATCCGTGTTAAGGACAGAATGAATGGGGCCATGTATCGTGAGATTCTGAGCCAAAACCTCCTTCCATCAGTGAGAGCTTTGAAGATGAAACGTGGCTGGTCTTCCAACACGACAATGATCCCAAACACACCGCCCGGGCAACAAAGGAGTGGCTCCGTAAGAAGCATTTGAAAGTCCTGGAGTGGCCTAGCCAGTCTCCAGACCTCAACCCCATAGAAAATCTGTGAAGGGAGTTGAAAGTCCGTGTTGCTCGGCGACAGCCCCAAAACATCACTGCTCTCGAGAAGACCTGCATGGAGGAATGGGCCAAAATACCGGCTACTGTGTGTGCAAACCTGGTAAAGACCTATAGTAATTGTTTGACCTCTGTTATTGCCAACAAAGGTTGTGTTACAAAGTATTGAGATGAATTTTTGTTATTGACCAAATACTTATTTTCCACCCTGATTTACAAATAAATTCTTTAAAAATCCTGCCATGTGAATTCATGGATTTTTTTTCACATTCTGTCTCTTACAGTTGAAGTGTACCTATGATGAAAATTACTGACCTCTGTCGTCATTTTAAGTGGGAGAACTTGCACAATGGTGGCTGACTAAATACTTTTTTGCCCCACTGTATATCAGGCTGGATTGTGTTAAATGCACTGGAGAAATCAAAGAACATGACCCTCACAGTGCTGCCTGCTTTGTCCAGATGACAGTGGGTTGGTTGAAGCAGCTGGATGATGGCATCTTCAACTCCAACTCCATGGATTCTTTTCTTTCCTCGTTCACTTTGTTTTCTTCAGAGGTTTGGATACTGTGGCTGCCTCCTCGCACATCGCCACCCCCAGAGAGCAATCCGGGCCTTGGCCTTATCTTAGGGAGGCACATTTTCCCCAGGGAAATCTCCCAGCCTCCACCTTGGGCTCTGCTCTTAAGTGATGAACAAGTGAAGCACGGCTGTTCTTTGTCTGCTTGCTGCTAATCAGCGAGGCAGAGCGTTTCTGCTGCCATCTGGCCACGCTGTGCTACCTGCATCCCTGACATCCTTCCTGCTTCCCTGTTCTCCTGTTCTTCCTGTCCGCTCAGCTCCCATCAGGCCTCACCTAAAAAAAACTCCTTTAAATTGTTTACTCAAATGTGATACTGAAGCCAGGATTCCTGCATTCAGCACTTTTACTTGTAAAAAGAATCAGAAGTAAAAGTAGTTTCTGTTAAGAAGTTTGTTTAGGTACTTTTAGATTAGTTTTTATTTTTGTGAACTATTTTTTTAACAAAGAAAAAAAAGAAGGTATGTGGCTAATTGACTCAATTCAAACCAAACCAACTAAAGCTGTAAATGTTTATGTTTAGTTCTCTAGTTTAGAGACTCACCAGGCTTCTCAGAAGACAAGAGTTATTTTGTCGTAAAGTTTCAAGATTAATGACAAATGGTTTTAAAACAAGTCCAAACAAAATTTCCAGAATTAGGTCCAGCCTGAGAAATCCATAAGCTATTTACCATTTTATTTGGACTCCCAACTGAAAATGAGCATTTACTTGGTAGTCCCTTGTATTTCTCAAAATCTTCACAAAAACTTATTGGAAACTTAAAAAAAAAAACATAAATAAACTTCCTTTTAATTCTGCTGTGTGCAGCACACCAGGCTAAAGACCAAAGGTGACAGATCATTTGCTGCTGTGGCCCCCAGACTCTGGAACTCTCTCCCCCTGAGACTGAGATTAGTGGACTCAGTGGTCTCCTTCAAAAAGCAGCTGAAGACTCACCTCTTCAAGATGGTTTTTGCGTGATTCCTGGGATCCACTGATTTCCCTCTTTCCTGTTCCTTTTCTTTCTCCCTTTCCTTACATTTTTAATCACAAATAAAAAAATAATCTCATTTTAAACATATTTATAAATAATTTAAACATTTGATGCATAATGGTCACTACAGTGGACAGGTACTCAAAATTTTTATTTATTTATTTTTGTTATTAATCACAGCTGTTGAAGACTTTATTGCATTTGAGCCCCTCCATTTGGACTTCAGTAAGTCAAGCCAACATATTTCGTGTTCAGAATGTGGTGGACATGTAATTAATTATTTGTAAATTATTAAATGTTACAGAAATATTTGTTGAAATGTGTTTGAGTCACACCTTATGATGAATGAAAAAAATTGTTAAAAAAATAATGGTTGGAGATTTCATTACTCATGCGTCAAAGGGTTAAAATGTTTTGTTTTTGTGAAGCTCCCCATTGATTTTTATCTTGAGAGGTGCTATATAAAAGATTGTTTTCTTGTTTTCTTTCTTTGATTCTTTTTCTGTCCTATGAAGTCATGTTTCTAGCTAAAACCATGTAGACCCACTGTAATGTTTGGATTTCTGTCACACCTCTGGAAAGATTGTGAGTATTTTATTATCTTGTGAAATGCTGAATGAAATATAGTCGTTATAGTCGGTATAGTTGAATTAAAGCAACAAATGTTTACTTTTTGGAGTCAACTTCATTTAAATTGCCAATCAAAGCAAATTCAAAATGTCTCCAACTTGGTCAGTTTTACAGATAATGGGCTAGATTTGTGGTGTGTTAGTAGCTGAGCTTCATTTACCACAGTACAAGTGCTAAAAGGTTGCTGTAGATTTTTTGACATTGTTTGAGATCCAGCATTGACTAAAAATAATTTAAAGAGACAATATGTAGATTTTACTGTTCATTTTTGGCAACAACCATCAAAATGTTGTTGAAAATCACTTAAATGATGCCCAGTTGTTTGCTAATATTGGCGGCTTTGGAACATATAACCCTAAAAATCGGGTCTAAAATACACAGGAGTGGGTCTAAGCCTCTGGACGATGCCACATGCAACACCAGGTTTCCTTCTGCTTCACTTCTGCTCCCAATGAGACTATTTACTGATTTGTAACAAACAATTACAAAACTTTTGTCATTATAGATGACCTTGCCATCCTCTGACTCTCTGTGATAGACACAATGATCAGCATCATTTTGAACAAAACCATTTTCCATCAGGTACTCGTGCAGTAATATGTTCCAGTTACGACCTGATTGTTGTTGATAATCAGATCTCTTTGCTCTCTCTCACAGAATCCTGGCTGCAGCAAGAGGACTGTGTTAGCTTAAATGAGTCGACTCCTTCATATTATTTAAATCATCATATTGCTCGAAGTACAGGGTGAGGAGGAGGAGTAGCAACCATTTTTCTGACTTATTAATCAGTCCCTTACCAACTAATAGCTACAGTTCGTTCGAACATCTTATTCTTAGTTTTCCTAATCCAGATTGCAAAACTGTAAAACCACTCGCGTTTGTAGTTTTATATCATCCACCAGGCCCTTACTCTGAGTTTTTGGATCAGAACTCAGATTTTTTTTTAATCTGATTTGGTGCTAAATACTGATAAGGTCATTGTAGTGGGGGATTTTAATACTCATGTGGACATTGAAAATGATAGCCTCAATATAGCCTTCAGTAATATCTTAGACTCAATTGGTTTTACTCAAAGAATACATAGCTCCACCCACTCCTGCCATCATACATTAGACCTTGTGCTGACTTATGGCATAGAGTGTGAGGAAATAAAGATCTTTCCGCAAAATCCAGTCCTCTCTGACCACTTTCTGATAACCTTTGAGTTTTTTATAACTGAGTTCTCGAGACATGAAAGTAAATTTTACTATAGTCTGTCTCTATCTGACAATGCAGTTGCATCTTTTAAATCAACTGTTCCATCTTTACTGTCCTCAGCATCTCAGAGGCATGTAGCAGAGGGCAGTATTTTCAGTTCTAGCCCCTCACAAATTGATGCCTTAGTTCATCATGTTAATTCCTCTTTACGTGTGGCATTAGATGATGTTGCCCCTTTAAAAAAGAAGGTAATTAGGGACAGGAAGTTGGCTCCCTGGTTTAATTCTCATTTACGAGCCTTAAAACAAAACTCTAGGAAATTGGAGAGAACATGGCGCTCTACGCACCATGAGGAGTCCTACCTATCCTGGAAAAATAGTCTTGTGCTTTATAAAAATAAGCTTCGACAAACTAGAACTGCTAATTTCTCAGTACTAATTGAGGAGAATAAGCATAATCCTGAATTTCTTTTCAGTACAGTTGCTAAACTTACACAGAATCATAGCTCTGAGCCATCTATTCCCTTAGCCCTCAGCAGCAATGACTTCATGGGATTTTTTACAAGTAAAATTAATTCTATTAGAAACAAAATCATTAGCATCCTCCCTAATGAAATTTCTTCTTCCTCAGTAAGTGAGGCAGCATCAGAGGTGACTGTAGAACCTCATCTGTGCTTGAACCTTTTTGATCCAGTTGAGCTTTCAGAGTTATCAAAAATATTAGCTTCATCTAAACCTTCAACTTGCATTTTGGATCCATTCCCAACCAAATTATTTAAAGAAGCATTTCCTTTGGTTACTGCCCCCATTCTAGATACAATCAATCTATCCTTAGTAAATGGGTATGTACCCCAGGATTTTAAGGTTGCTGTAATCAAACCTTCACTTAGGAAGCCTTCTCTGGATCCAGATGACCCAATGAATTATAGACCAATATCTAACCTTCCATTTTTATCCAAAGTCCTGGAGAAAATAGTGGCCATCCAAGTATGTGAGCATTTCAACACTAATGCTCTGTTTGAGGAATTTCAGTCTGGTTTTAGACAGTATCACAGCACTGAAACTGCATTAGTGAGAGTTACAAGTGATATTCTCGTGGCCTCAGATAAGAATCTTGTGTCTGTTCTAGTCTTGTTAGATCTCTGTGCTGCCTTTGACACAGTTGATCACGATGTTATTTTAGAAAGACTTGAACATGTTGTAGGGATCAAAGGAACAACGCTAGGCTGGTTTAAATCCTACCTGTCTGACAGATTTCATTTAGCAAATGTACATGACAAATCGTCTTCATACTCCAGGGTTACTTGTGGAGTACCACAGAGTTCAGTGCTTGGACCAATTCTTTGTACTATATATATATGCTCCCAATTGGTAAAATCATTAGACTGCATGGGATAAACGTGGCGTAGACTTTTGGACTGGAGGTGCCGCCGACTTTTGGACTGGAGGTGCCGCCGACTTTTGGACTGGAGGTGCCGCCGACTTTTGGACTGGAGGTGCCGCCCACTTTTGAACTGGAGGAGCCGCCAACTTTTGGACTGGAGGAGCCGCCGACTTTTGGACTGGAGGAGCCGCCGACTTTTGGACTGGAGGAGCTGCCGACTTTTGGACTGGGGGAGCCGCCGACTTTTGGACTGGAGGTGCCGCCGACTTTTGGACTGGAGGTGCCGCCGACTTTTGGAATGGAGGTGCCGCCGACTTTTGGAATGAAGGTGCCGCCGACTTTTGGACTGGAGGTGCCACTGACTTTTGGACTGGAGGTGCAGCTGACTTCTGGAGTGGAGGCGATGCCGCTGTAGACGGGACCGCTTCCTTGGCTGGCGCCGCCGGACTGGGCGCTGACGACTGGACAGGCTGGGTCTGGGACTTTTGGACAGGCTGGGCTGGGGGTGGAGCCTCTTGGACCCCTGCGGGACCTGGAGCTGACTGGACTGAAAGCGCGGGACCTGGAGCTGACTGGACTGGTGGTGCGGGACATGGCACTGACTGGACTGGTGGAGCCGGACCTGGCGCTGACTGGACTGGTGGCGCGGCCGCTGCAGTTGGAGATGCTGGCTGGACCGGAGACAGAGCCGCTGCGGGCGGGGCCACCGACTGAACTGAAAACGCCTCCTGGAGGATCAGGGAGGATAGGGTGTCCAGCTGGAACTCCTGGAGGCTGAGGATCTGATTAAGCCAGACCAGCTCAGCCTGGAGACCAGCAAACCCCGCTGGATGGACTGCCGGCTCAGCCCCCTGTTCTGGAGATGAGGGAGGTGCCGACCGGACCGGAGGCAGGGCCGCTGGCCTGGCCAGAGGTGGGTCCGCTGCAGTCGGTGATGCTGTCTGGACTGGAATCGCCTCCGGGAGAACCAGGGAGGATAGAGTGTCCAGCTGGAACTCCTGGAGGCTGATGAGGTGACGGAGCCGGGCCAGGTCCACTTGGAGGTTGGCAAGCTCTGTCCAATGTGCTGTAGGGTCAGTCCCTCCTCCTGCAGATCAGGGGGATGCTGACTGGACCGGCGACCGAGGATGGTGTCCCAAGCTGGCGTGCCGAGCCGGGGTAGTGGTGAGCCAAAACACACATAACTGAGACGGTTTAAATACATGAGGGCTGGGAGCTTGGGTGATTGGAAAACGAGAGGCAGGTGGGAGCAATTAACAGGGACACATGACTTAACAGAACTGGGAGACAGGACAGGGTGTGACAATACCCTGATTCAGTCATTAACTTCAAGTTCTATGATAAATCAATAGGAGACTTGAATACAATGTTTTCCAATAAATTATGATTGTGATTAGGGCTGCGTTGTCTATGTATCACTTTTCCATAAGTAGGTTGAAGAACTGTATTGTTAAAACTTCGGAAATAATTTATCTTTAGATCTGTTTTTGAGATCATGCTCATTTCTGTGCATTTTGCTCAAGCACTGATCAAACTTTTGAAACTTTGTCTATTTTTTTTTCCTGCAGAGGGGGTCCTGCTAGACCAAAGTGAACTCCTGATCGACATTGAAGTCTTCCTGCAGAGCTTGTATCTTCAACACCATGCCATTAGAAACTCCACTGAGTGCTTTCCTTCACCAAGGCAGGACCCAGTGACTCATTACTGTTGATCAGTCAGGGGCAGGTAATTTTGTGTTTCATGTTTATTTATTCCTCCACTGATTACCAGCCATAATATATGAACACATGTTGTATTCTCAAGATCTATGCTGTGGGTAGGACTAGAACAAATATGTTTATTTTGTTTTCAAATGCTATGTCAATTTTTCTCATTGTTTATCAGTAATTTTCACTAACTTTTTTGAGCATCTTTATAGTTTTCTATATTTAACGGTTGCAAACGTTAAATGTAAAGTAAGATTTTTAATTTTCTCATTGTACTGTCAAATGTACGGTAAAACATTGGCAGCTGTGGTTGCCAAGAATTTACTGTAAAATGTATTAAGTAAAAATAAAATGCTGTAATTTCTTATACAGTTTCACTGTTTTTTATTGTCAAAGGTTTTAATAAGATTTACCATATTTTTATTTTTACAGTTATTTGCCATAATAAGGTTTATCCTATTACTGTTAGATTAACAACACATCAATGTAAATATTAACCCTCTGATGCATGAATTATGAGATCTTAAACCATGATTTTTTAAACAATTTTTTTCATTCATCTTTAGGTGTGAATGAAACAACGTTCAACACGTGCATTCTGAAAATGAAATATGTTGGCTTGACTTACTGAAGTCCAAATGGGGGGGGGGGGTCAAATAAAGTCTTCAACAGCTGTGCTTAATAGCAGAAAATAAATAACAATTTTGAGTACCTGTCCACTGTAGGGACCATTATGCATCAAAGGGTTAATATAATCGAAACTTTTTTCAACTGTAAAAATCCGTAAAAAGCTATGTAAAGTTGCATTTTTTACATGAAATCACTGTATAATTGACAAATAATTAGTTTTTTTTCCTACCATGATTTTGGTAAAAAAAACATTGTCTACTGTAAAATTTAGGAATACAAAACCAGTATACTGTATTTTCATTTACAGATTACACCTTTTTTTCATGGTATATTCCTGGCAACCACAGCTGCCAGTATTTTACCGTAAACTTGACAGTTTTTTTACAGTGTAGGATCATTGAGACACTCAAACCCCTCCACCACGGTAAAGTGGCACCCCAGAGAGAGCATTTAATTTTGCTAAAATAAAATGCCGGCGGGTCAAAATATAAGTTGAAAAGTTATTCACTTAGCACAAAGTGTGGAATAACCAAAGGTACAAAAGACGCAAAAAGTTGATGTGATTTGAGGGAAATTAAAAAGATCTTTCAGACCTGAATGGAAGGAGGGTTGTTTTTGGCTACTTCCTTTGTTCATGTTGTAAATCAGCAGCAGAAATTAACCAATTATAGAATTTAATATTTTTGATTTATCTCAAGCTCATGATCCTGTGATTTTATTTTAAATATAACCTTTTGCATGATTTTAATTAATAGTCCACAGAGGATTATTCTTAATTGACCTGGTATTCTAAAAATACTACATTGATAATATACTATAAAACAAAGCACTCCTCCTGACCTCAAGGATTCTCACACAAGAGGAAATTGGCTGAAAACAATCCAAAAATCGTACACTGGGAGATGCTGCTAGAGGAGCAGCAGCTCTACTCTGAGACCCTCAGAGATATCAGAGCTTCTCAGCTTATAGCAGTGTGATGACCAGCAATGGTCCGTTTTCAAGTACAGTTTGAGCCTTCAACATCTGGTCAAAATGGAGACACAAGACTGCATGTGTTCCCTTTAATCAGCCTGCCTTCATCCCACCAGCTGAAGCTCAGAGCCTCTCTGCAGCTCTGAACACATGAAAATAAACAAATGATAGGGGGCAGCAGTAGCTCAACAGGTCGAGCGGGTTGTCCAGCAATCGGAAGGTTGCAGGTTCGATCCCGGACAGAGAATTATGCTGCTGTGTCCTTGGGCAAGACACCTAACCCACCTTGCCTGCTGGTGGTGGTAGGAGGGACCGGTGGCGCCTGTGCTCGGCAGCCTCGCCTCTGTCAGTGTGCCCCAGGGCAGCTGTGGCTACATTGTAGCTCATCACCATCAGTGTGTGAATGGACCGGCAACCAAGGGTGTGTGAATGTGTGTGTGTGAATGGATGAATGATACACTGTAGTGTAAAGCGCTTTGGAGTCCTTACTCTGAGAGGCGCTATAAGTGCGGGTCATTTCATTTCATAGTTTCCGGAACTGCGCTGCTCTGGGCGGCTGCATGTTGGAGTAGCTCTGTTGAGTATATGTAAGTTTTGCCTTTTCTTGGGAATTTTTTCTTCTAGTTTCTCAAGAAAAACTATTTTTCTGGACACTTCACTTTTCTGTTTCTGGTGCTGTGAAACTTGGAGGGTTTTTACTGCTATTTTTTTAGCTTTTTTCACTTTTTGAGCATTTGTTATGATGTGTAACCATGGAAATAAGCTGGTTTACAATCGGGAGCAGCTGATTAACATTGGAAAGGCTGAAATAATACCTCAACTGAAGCCACGGATCCTAAATGAGCTACAACTCAAGAAGCGTGGATGCAGAGCGGGAGCAAAACAGAGACAGAGAAAGAGGAAACAGAGACAGAGAAAGAGGAAATTCAAACCATCTCATCCATCGATCATAATGGGCAATGTGAGATCACTGGCCAACAAGATGGAGGAACTCCAAGGCCTTTCAAGGACTCAGCCAGAGTTTCGGCAGTTTCGGAACCGCTGGAGGAGATCATGCAAAGAAGGATTCTCCAGAGAATCAAGAAAATTATGGACAACCCTGAGCATTCTCTTCACAAGGCTGTCCGACAATGGAAGAGTGTCTTCAGTCAGAGGCTTCTTCAGTTTCGCTGCAACACTGACCGCTACTGGAGATCCTTCCTGCCAACAACCATTGTAATATACAATTACTCTTTGATGACTTGATTATTATTATTATTATTCTGACCTACTACAGCAATCAATTTCCCTCTGGGATTAATAAATTATTTTTGAATTTGAATAATGTATTGTTGACAATGATGTTCTCTCCTAAAGGCCCAAGCTTCCCTTATCGTTCTACAGGATTCTTCATGCCTCTGAACAAGGAACACTCACAGCTCGAATTACTGTAGTTGTTAAATCAAAGAATGAATTCTTAAATTAAATATGAACTTTTAAAACTTCTAAGTTAAATAATCATTAAATAAACGTTTGTTTATTGTCACTGATAATAATTATAATATAATGAAATGCTTTCATTAATCTGTGATTGAAGTTTGAAATGAATGTTATGTTATGATCACATTGATTGATATGTTTCAGCATGTTGATATGACATGGTCATCACCATTTGCTCTCACACAAGGACAAAGTAAAGTTAAGTCAAACGCATGACACATAGATAGCCCTTTACCCCAGATCAGAGCATCCGGTATCAAAGAAGGCTTGTTTCTGAGGTTGTCTAAGTAATATTCCTCAACTTGTCAACCTCTGGTTGGCTACACAAATCATAACATGAGAACATTAAAGCCGGATCGCTCTGGTGATTCATCAGTTCTTGAGAAAGCTTCAGACCGGCCATCTGAAGTAAAACCTCTCTAACCCTCAAAGCTTCTGGCGCGCCGTCAAAATCTTTTTGCACCTGTGAAGCTGATACAGCAAACAGTTCCTGCAGAACAAGCTGATATTGTTTAGACTCCTTAAGAGTCCCAGACGTGCGGTTCCATCCATCTGTCGTGACCCAAGACATCTCTGGACTGAAGAGTCGGTGCTGCGGTATTCTACAGCCCTTTAGTGTCCGAGGTCATTCGACCTCTCAGTCCTCCGGATCCATAAAAAGGGTCTCTGAGAACAGGCGAAGTAGACACACAGTGTCTGATGCCTTTTCATAATTAGCAACTTATTAGCTTAACACAAAGCAAATTCTTTACACCCAGAACTCAGCTTTCCTAGATACGGAAGTTCTGACAGCATCGCATTCACACATAGGCACCATACACTACACCTACTCCATCTAGATCCATCCACTCACAGTAAACATTAGTTAACTTGTCATGGTTTAATTGTTTGTGAATTAATTCTTACTTTTATAAACCTGACTCTTTTCTGAATCAAAACGAAGTGTTTACAATCCCTGAATAAAACAAAGAATCCTAGAATATTCTGATTAAACACAGTAAAGACCAAGCAGGCTGTTATTCTATATTTATATAGAGTATCACAGCTTATTGGTCATAAGTAGAGGTAATATATAATGAGCTCTTAAAGCACTCAATTTACCGAACCCTACAGCAGCCAGGTTTGGGCACCTTCTGCACCTCGACAGGCCAACGTGATACAAGAACTCCTCCACTCTAGGCAAAGACTCCTAATCCTAATGGACTGATCCACCCTTTTTAGACCAAACACCATAAACTCAGACTTGGAGAAAACAGATCTCCAGTAGCTGAATATTTAAAGCTTTATTGTAGCAACACTCAACCAATTTCTCTTAATTATTGGAATAATCAGATTGAAGGAAAGACGAGGCTTTACTTATTGGATTAGCTGAGATGATCCTCTAACAAAAACAATCTACTTTTCTCTCTCCATTTCACTCTGTTCTCGCTTCTCTTTGATTAAATTAGCTTTATTAGCACAAAGGTTTTCAAACAACGTCTCCAACAAAAGGAACTGTAATAGACACCATTACTCCTAATGTGATTATCAGTAAGAACAGGGAGAGTAATTGTATCACATAAATATATTTTTAAATCGCTCTTCTGACTCCTTTTTATTATTATTTTTAAGGATCCAAAGGAAATGATTCTGCTTTTGAAAAATGTAATACTGACTTCTTAAAAAACCTACACAAAAAAGGTGGATTTCTTACTCCGTTTTATTTTTTTATTTTTTATTTTGCCTTTATTTAACTAGGTTGGTCCCATTGAGATACAAGATCTCTTTTGCAAGGGAGGCCTGGCCAAGACAGACAGAGCAGCAGCACATTTAAATACATTTCCACATAAACTCAATTAAAACATGAACACACTGACAGTGAGAGTTAGTTAAATATCTTGTCCCTCGTTTACAAGTAACGGCGCCAACAGGTTGTTCACATAAATGGCATATTTTATAAAGTCTATTGTTGTGAAAAACAAGATAATCTGGAAGGTCTGTGTAACCCTGAGGTAGTTACAAAAGTGTGAGGGAAAGAATCTGATCCAGGATCCAAGGAGCTGAGATGAACTTCCTCTGTGGGGTTGCTGGGCTCTGGGAGAGCTCAAAGTAGAGCAGATTCTCCTTCTGGTGACAAAGTGACAGCTGAGCTGGTTGGAGAATCTGGTGGTTCCTCATCACAGCCCTATGGGTTATTTCCGGTTCCTTCTGTTTGGACATTTTCTGGGAGCAGACATTTGGGCAAACCTTCTCCTTTCTGAACTTTAAGGCTTTAAGACTCTCCTCAACCCAACATGGGGTAGAAAGTGATTGGATATTTTCTTTTGTACTCAAAAATACAAAATATCTGAGCTTAAGCTAAATGATTCTAAGTCTGAGACACTCCTGATGACCCCTAACAAAACCACACAAGTATCTTCTGATTTGGCCACTCTCCCTTTTGACGTCAAGCAGTGTGTTACCAACCTTAGGGAGAACATTGGTACACAGTTTTCCATGGGCCCTCAGATTAATGCAGTGGTCAGATCGTGTTTTTATCAGCTGTGCAGACTAGTCCGCTTAAAACAGATCCTGAAACGAGCACACCTGGAATCCGTAATTCATGCTTTTATCATCTCCCGACTGGATTATGCAAATTCCATTTTAATTGGTTTACCTGCCTCCGCTCTTAACAGATTCAAGTCGTACAGAACGTGGCAGCCAGGTTTTTAACAAACACTCCTAGGAGAGAACATATCAGACCTGTACTGGCGCAGCTCCACTGGCTACCCGTAAACTTTAGGGTCAAGTTTAAAATCCTGACTTTTGTTTTTAAGGCCCTGAACGGTCTGGCACCGGATTACCTGTCGGATCTTGTCACTAGGTATGTGTCAAACCAGGCGTTGAGGTCTGCTGATTGCCTGCTGCTTCGTGTTCCATTAATGAAATACAAAACGCGGGGGCAGCGTGCTTTTGTCTATGCTGCTCCGACATTATGGAATGCACTTCCTCTTTCGGTGAGGCTGGCACCATCCCTCCTCTGGTTCAAATCGCTGCTGAAGGCTCACTTTTATGACCAGGCATTTTTAAATCCCTGACTTTTATTATTTTATTATGTGTCTTTTTATTGACTGTAATTATCTGCCTTGTTGTGTATTTTATTGTTGACTATGTATTGTTTTATACTGTGTTTTTACTTTTTATTCTGTACAGCACTTTGGTCGGCTGCCATGCCGTTTTTAAATGTGCTTTATAAATAAAGATGGTATGGTATGGTATGGTTTTATTAGAGTATCAGGGTTGAGGTCCAGTTCTGAAGAGACACCAGGGGGCACTAAGGCAGGTCCATATCTGGCAGGCAGAGGGAGTTGGCCATAATCTCCATCAGCCATGTAGGAAAGTACATTACAGCTACTACAAAGCCTATTAACAAAACCGCAGGTCATGCATTATTGAATGGCTGTTGGTTTTATTCGACCCATTCAAAGAGATAAAAAAAGGACAAACATAAATAATGCAGTTGCTTCGGACTCCCCAACCCCCTCCTCTAAAATATTGTTTTTGTTTTCAGCGCTTAATTGGATTTGCTGTCTGGGAAGCATCACAGTGGACGGGTTGGGCTGGGCACTCAGATCACATCGGACTGACTGGAGGGGGAATATTGATCCACGATACGGATCTACAGAGAGCGATCCAGAGGGATATCCATCTGTAAACAATGTCTCAGAGCAGCGAGGGGCTTCACCTCTGAATCACAGATGAGCCGTCTCTTACCTCGGGCCTGAAGTTCTACATGTGAGCTGCTTTAACACACAGTCTGCTTTTAAACCTTAAACACACACCAGGATGTTTTAGCTTCTGTTTGTTAAATAGAGGCTCAGAGTTCATTATCCCATGAACCAAAGGCAGTAATCAGCGAATAATGCAAGAAACAATGTAGAAAAGAATCAGTTAATCTAAGTAGATATGAAATACACAAGGGGACTATTATGTATATCTTGATAGGAGCAAAGCTCTGTGTGTTTTATATTTTCTGGTAAATTTAATTGAAAAACGAACTTGATCAGTCTTTTCTACATTAAAAGTTGCTGTATTTAACTCTTACTGCTGATGCGGTGACGCGGATGCAACATAGCTTCAATATTTAAATTACTATACGCTTAGACCGCAATCAATGTCATTCAAACGGATTCCAAAAGCTGAGACCCTGCATGACTCCTAATGGGGACGGATTCGCTGTCTGCAGGAATGTTACTGTAACAAATTATAAAGAAGGAAATATTTGGTGTTAGCAGCTACAATAATAACTTTTAGAATTTTATCTAAAGTATCTTAAAAAAAACTACAAAACAGATTTCCTGAGTTTTTTTATTTTTAGAAAAATCGCTCGTGATCACTGGTGAAGGTTAGAATGGGGATGGACCAATGCAATACACAGCTTATTCTCCATTACTGCAGATGAAGTACCAATCTATTTGGCCACCTCCTCTCCATCCTGTTCAAGAACATCAGGAAAATTAAGCTCCTCCACATGAAGCAGAGCCTCACGTCTAACCCAAGGAGAGTGCTTCCATTTTCTTCTAAAGCAGAACCATGGTCTCAGATTTGAGCTGACGTATCATCCCAGCTACTGTGGGCTCAGCTATAAACCTCTAGAGTCCAGGGCCTGGGCTCCAGGCTGAAGATCATGGCTTGAAGAAACTAATGGAACTACATCAAGATGAAAACCTGAGGTTCCCAAATCTGAACAAAATAAGAGCTAAATAAATAAATAAAATAGAAACAGACCAGACTTTGGAACTAGGATTTGTTTTTATTTAGTCTTCCTTAAACTCTTGTCACAAAGAGAAGCATCCTGCAGGACAGTTCTTAGAACCAGCTCCGACACAAATCCATTAAAAGAGAATGAATAAAACATCAAATAAGTGCTTCTGCAGTCACTCCAGGTTGTACGGACCTCAAAGGACTTTAATTACAGCATCCTTGATTTGGTTTAGAATCAGCAGGACTGCACAGCTCTAGTTGTCATAAAAGATTATAAACCATGTTTAGTAATTCTATGATTATATGATTTTGTTTGTAAAGTTTCAGATCTAATTACATAGCTTAGACAAGTGGGAGATATGGTTTTTAAGATGAATCACTACTGAGTTGCCCGATCTTTAAATTACTTTGAGCTAAAATAAGGGATCCAGCCCAAATTTTATATTTTTACTCAAAACATTAAACCAAAACAAGGATTTTAACCCAACCAAGAGGAAGAGTAGGTCTGATTTCATAGCTTTTAATATAATTAATCATCAGGCAGATAAAATATGTTGAATGTTCAGATAGTGAAAAAAATGGTAGCAATGAGTTAAAACTGCTTTGATGTAAACGTTTGAAAAAGTCACTTTTGTTTTAAGGAATGTGACAAATTTGAAACATTTTGTATGTTAAATTAAAAACTATGCCATTCATGATCTAAAGAGACCTTCTGGATTTTATCAACTAAACCAACAAGAACGTAAAAGTTTCACTTGAAATACTGATGGAATGAACCAAATAAAAATAATGGCAGGTTTGGGGGCTGATACATATTGTGAAAAGGCAAGACAAAAAAAAAAACTGTATAAATGAGCATCTTATAGTGCTGTAGAAGTATGAAGTCATTTTCAGTGCATTGTAGAGCATCTTATTAAACCTGCCCACTGTCCTAATGGGTGACCCCGCGAGGAAAGTTGACCATTGAGCAGGGTTGATGGTTTATCCCTTGGGTCCATGTGGCAGGGGTGAGGAGTGAGCACCACCTCACCCCTGCCACATGGACCTCAAGGGATAAACCATCATTCCTGCTTAATGGTGCATTTTCCTCGCGGGGTCACCCATTAGGACAGTGGAAGGGTTAAAATATAAACATGCAGCCACAAATCAGTGTGGCACCCTCAGGTTAAAAATCTGCAGCCATATGTGTCACTCACTACCACGCCCCCGCCCTCCCGGTCCGCCAGGCAACACCTCCTTGTGGCACATTTTTCAACCAGGAAATGGGGGTGGAGTAAGTCTCTGGTAGGGAGGTGACTTACCCTGTGCTTCATCTATTGTTTCCAAATATGGATAAGACAGAATTAATGGTTATTGAACCACAGAAATTTCTCCATCGATCCCTTATTTTTCCATGATACTTGACAATCACATCATAGGCTGTAGTGATGAAGTAAAGAACTTGGGTGTTTGGTTTGTCCCTGCTCTCGTCTGAGTTTCATTTGAAAGGTGGTAGTATGGACAGCTTTTTTCAACTTATGAATATAGCAAAAATTAAACATTTTATCCTTTGAAAACTCTGAGATTCTTGTCCATGCTTTTGTGTTGTCATGTATTGACCATTTTATTGCTCTATTGTCGAAGTTACAGAAGAAAGGTTCTGGAGGGCTGCAAATGAGGCCGGATGCAGCTGTTCACATTCTAATAAAGACTGGAAGACACATTTCCCCAATACTAGCATCACTCCACTGGTTATCTTGTCAAGTTCATGTAGACAAGTCTTGCTGCTCACCTGCACAGTTTTGATGTCCAGGGCAGTCTCCTACAAAGCCTAAGCATAGGACTATGGAAAAACCTGCATTTTGTTTCCTAATGTGGAACAATTTAACAGAAGATATCAGGCAAGCCTGCTCTGTGGATTTGTTTAAAGCTAAACTAAAGATAAAGTTGTTACCTTAATGTATGCATCATGAACTCCAAACTGCTTTCACTGGGTTTGAATTATGGTAATTGTATCAGTTCTTATTTTTATAATCTCTCTGCTTTTACCTGCGTTGATGTGTGTGTGTGTGTGTGTGTGTGTGTGCACGTGCGTGCGTGCGTGTTTGTGGAAGGGGGGGGTATACTGTTTTTATACTTCACTGTTCAACGCTAGAGAAGATTGAGTCTCTGCTTTTTGCAGATGATGTGGTCCTGTTGGCTTCATCAGAACCTGATCTGCTCTCACTGGAGAAGTTTACAGCCGAGTGTGAAGCAGCTCTTCTAAATCCGAGACCATAGTCTTGAGTTGATAAAAGGTAGAATGCCTTCTCCAGGTCAGGGACGAGGTCCTGCCCCAAGTGGAGGAGTTCAAGTATCTTGGGGTCTTATTTACGAGTGAGGGAAGGATGGAGCTCAAGGTCGAAATGACAGACACAGACAGACAGGTAGGTGCTGCGTCTGCAGTGATGCGGGCATTGTACCGATTGATCATGGTGAAGAGAGAGCTGAGCCAGAAGGAAAAGCTCTAGATTTACCGGTCAATCTACGTTCCTACCCTCTCCTGGTCAAATGCTTTGGGTAGTGAGTGAAAGAACGAGATTGTGGATACAAGCGGCCAAAATGAGTTTTTTCCACAGGGTGTCTGGGCTCTCCCTTAGAGATGGGGTGAGAAGCACGGCCATCCAAGAGGGGCTCGAACACCCTGGAGGAACTATGTTTCTCGGCTGCCCAGGGAATGGCTTAAGCCTAGTTTGTGCTTCTGCGTTGATATGGTTAACTTAATTCAAGATGGCCACCACAGCTAATCAACATTGAAGACATAAATGGTTAAATATCAGTCACATTTACAGTACAGACGTTACAATGTCATGTTAGAAGTTGATAGGTGTGAAACACTAAAACAACATTTTTAATGATTATTTCTGATTATAATCTGTCACTCTGAGTTTTTCATGCAGGCTAAACTAAAACATTCTCCTACACCTATCCCCTACATTAGCCTCTGATAGAAAATAGACAGTGAAAATCTGGGATTTGAAAATTCTAAGAGATCTATGTCACACAGTCACTTAACTTTCATGAACTGATCCATGTTGGATTGTGATGGGGAAGGCTGTTGTTGGTTTAGTGACATGGAAACGGCAGCAAACGTCTCGACTAACAGAAGCTAACTATTAGCATTAGCAACTCCACCACACAGCAGAAATTCTTGAAGCTTGTGCTATTTGTGCAGTCTGGAATGAGCTGTGGTGTTCAATGTGAATTCCTTAACCCTCTCAGGCTCAAAATAAGTTTTGATATAAGGGCGAACAACTAACCCCCAAATTCCACTACCTCCGCTCCGCTCCGACACGAAAGCCGGAGCAAAATCGGTCCCGTTGTAGTCAATCAGACCAATTCCACTACTGCGGCCGTGCTCCGGCAGTGCGGCGCCGTGTGCCGCCCTCTGTTCCGGCGTCAGGCAAAAATAGAATAGATCCTATTTTCGCCGGACGCCGGAGCACCTCCGCAGTAAATGGACAGAAATCACAACCGCCCAACAGGAAAAGGAGCAAGCACAAGTTCCGTTTTTCACAATAAATTGATAAACAAAAGGCGTTTTTTGTTTCATATGCACAGGTTTAAAAACTTTTGACAACTATCAATGGCGGCTGAAGTTTAAATGCACAAAAGTAAGCCATAAATACTATCAAAGTAGTCACACTTTGTTGATCCAAACACTGCTGATCTCTCAACACAAATGATGGGCAGATTAAACAGTTCATGCCGATGCTTCTCCCACACAATGGGTGTTTGGATCTAACAGCCGCGTTTATTGCTCGAACTGTATCGCAAGATCTCGAAAATCCCGCGAATGCTTGTTTGCCCATCTCAGATCTCCACACCTGAGCAGAGCTGTTGTAGAGCGGGTACCAAGAAAAAATGAGTTCGGATGCGAGTGGCTGCGGAAGGCGGGGCCGGACCGGAGCGGAGCGGAGGTAGTGGAATTTGGGGCTAAGTCCTTCAGGAGTACTTCTGAGTTAAAAAAATGCTCATGAAATACATATGTGGAACAACAAGGTAGGTAGGCTAGACGAGTGGACAGTAGAAGACCTCGTCCCATCGTGGCTAAATTTGAACATTTTAAGCAGAAGGATCTTGTTAAAAGTCACGGAAGAGAGCTCAAAGGAAAGATTTCAGCGTGAATGATCAGTTCCCGAAGGAAATTCTGGATCGCTGCAGATTCCTCTTTCCGCTGCGTAAAAAGTTTATCCAGGATGGGAAGAGAGCTGTCATCTCGGTGGATAAGCTTTATGTGGACAATAAGCTTTACAAGGAGCGAGGAGTGACTGACTGGCTGTATTAGCCCAACATCAGGTCAGACATTTACTATTCTTACCAGGATTCACTGGGTTTGAGCACGTCCAGATTAAACAGCTGCTAAATCCGTTTTCTAGATGATAAGATCACCTGTTCTCACCACTTCACACCCCTATCACCTTTTCTTTTTAGTTATTTCTTCTTTTTTAACCTGTATCTGTACTTTCCCTTCATCTCTACCTGCTTCTGCACCTTTACACCTGTACGGCACAACCACACAACTTTCCAACACTGCGTCAGACTCGACACACACACACACACACACGCAGATATACACACATACACACACACATGCGTGCGCACACACACACACACACACACACACACACAGATATATTAAATTCACAGCACAATATCATAATTGATGCGTCAAATAATACAACCACAAACACTGTTGGATCTTTATTATTATTATTATTATTATTTGCTTTTCTGTTATTTATTAACATACTATTTTATACATTTATATACTTTTTCCATCTTATTCACATGAAGGCGTCATATTTTAGCTACTCACACACACATCTATGGGTGCACTAAGGTTTGTCTCATGGAACGTACATGGGGCTGGCTCTAGAGAGAAGAGATTAAAAATTTTTGATCAGTTAAAAAGAGTGCAAGCAGACGTAATATTGTTACAAGAGACTCATAGATCTGCCACATCCGCAGATGAACTTAAGACACCTGAGTTTCCCAGCAAGTTCTCTGCCTCCATGCTTTCGTTCTTTTTTAAACACAGAAACAGTTTTGTTTACCTGTTTGTAGCTACAGTTCTCTGCCTGCTATAACTCTAGGCAAAGAGGTGTAGCTATTTTAATACACAAAAACATCAATTTCACAGTATTGGACACAGTCTGTGATCCAGAGGGTAGATTTATAATGTTAAAAATATCTGTACAGAACCAAAGCTTATGTATCGTCAGCATATACTGTCCAAATATTAATGACCCTCCATTCTCTCATAATTTTTTCTCTGTACTCTCCGAACACTTGGACTGTCCACTTGTACTTGGAGGTGATTTTAATTTTTGGATGAATTCCTTAACAGACAGGCTCAGTACAGCTGGGACTCAGCGCAATTGGCAATCCACTAACATAGTTAAACAGTACATGAGTGATTATGGGCTTTGTGATGCATGGCGATCTCTTCATCCTAACAGTAGAGAGTATACTTTTTTCTCACACGTCCATCACTCTCACTCACGTTTGGATTATTTTCTAGTCAGCAGCTCATTGTTGGCTGACATTTCAGACACTGAGATACACCCCATAATTGTCAGCGACCATGCTCCGGTTTCTTTAACTCTGGTAAATAAGAAGACAATCCCACCAAGCAAAAACTGGAGGTTTAATACATCACTGCTTAAAGACGAAGGTTTTATTGATTTTTTTAAAAAGGAGTGGGCTTTATATTTAGAACATAATGACCTGCCTGGAACATCAGCACCTATTCTTTGGGAGGCAGGAAAGGCAGTGATGAGAGGTAAAATAATCTCTTTCTCGTCACATAGGAAAAAAAAAACAGAAAACAAACGTATTCAGGAGTTAGAGGAAATCATCAAGTCTTTAGAGGCATCCACAGAAGAAGAGTCAATGAGCAAATTACGTGAAGCTAAATTAGAACTTCATGGAATTATTGACAAAAAGACACAATTTTTAGCACAAAGACTACGAGTAGAAAACTTCGAACATAGTAATAAATCAGGTAAATTCTTAGCTAGCCAATTAAAAATAAATAAAGAGAAAACTACCATATCTGCTGTTAAAGACTCAACCGGGAATATAGTTAATGACCCTGAAAGAATAAACAACACCTTCAGAGACTTTTACCAAACTTTGTACTCACCACAGATAAACCCATAAGATAATGAGATCAATGAGTTCCTTGACAGGATAACACTTCCTAAATTATCAGACAGCCAAGTTATGGGCCATTCCCATCTGTAGCGGGTCGGCCCGGGCCGGGTAGCATAGGTTGTTTACATATCTGGGTGGCCTGGTATTTTTCCGGGCCAACCAAGGCTCATTCTCAGCCC
Source organism: Nothobranchius furzeri (assembly GCF_043380555.1). NCBI lineage: Eukaryota > Metazoa > Chordata > Actinopteri > Cyprinodontiformes > Nothobranchiidae > Nothobranchius > Nothobranchius furzeri. The sequence goes on along the minus strand of NC_091741.1, from coordinate 67,586,628 downwards.
TCTTCTCGAGGGGGTCAGCTTCAGGCCGACCAGGGCCAACACACCCACTGCTGACAGCAAATTCACACCTTCCATTAGAGCAAGCCTCTGATTGGTGGGTAGAATCAGCCCACATGGGCTTAAGACAAGGATGTGTGGAATCAACCGGGCCAGGTTGGGGCCGACTGGGGCTACCCGGCCCGGGCCGACCCGGTACAGATGGGAATGGCCCAATACAGTCCTGGACTCGCCACTAATATCAGCGGAGCTCCAGGAAGCCCTTAAATCCATGACGAATAGGAAAGCTCCAGGTCCAGACGGGTTCCCAGTAGAATTCTACAAAGAATTCTGGATCATTCTGGCTCCAACATTTTTCAGAATGGTGAGGGAAATCGAAGAGCGTGGCAGATTACAGCCAAACATGTATTCAGCCAATCTTAGTCTCTTGTTAAAACCAGGCAAAGACCCAGCATTTCCAACCAGCTAACCAATTTCTCTTATTAATGTTGATCTCAAAATAATTTGTAAATCCCTGGCCAAAAGATTAGAGAAGGTAACCCCCTTCATAATACACCCTGACCAAACTGGTTTCATTAAGGGTAGACAGTCATCCACAAACTCACGTAGATTATTTAATTTGATAGATTTCTCTTGCAGTAGAAACATAGAAACTAGTATATTATTCTAGATGCAGAAAAAGCTTTTGATAGAGTTAACTGGAAGTTCTTATTTGCAACTTTACATAAATTTGGTTTTGGGAACTTCTTCATAAACTGGCTACAAACATTATACAGTTCACCAACAGCACGTGTCAGGACGAACAACCAAATATCAGCTAGCTTCTGTCTTCAGAGGGGGACCAGGCAGGGATGCCCACTCTCCCCCTCACTGTTTGCTATCTTTATCGAACCACTAGCAGCAGCAATTAGGCAAACAACAGATATTAAAGGGATAAAGTGTAAGAAAATAGAACATAAGATCAGTCTTTATGCAGATGATGTTTTACTCTTTCTCCAGAATTCTCAATCCTCTCTCTCCCAAGCAATATAACTGATAAACTCTTTTTCAAGAGTTTCAGATTACTCTATAAACTGGTTAAAATCCACAGTTCTACCAATTAATTTCTCATTTGTCAATTTGCTTAATACACAATTGGAGTCAGGGAATATCACATACCTGGGAATTAATATCTCTCCCAAGTTAGCAGATCTAACCAAACTAAACTACATCCCACTTTTAAGGAAAGTGGAAGGTGATCTTGCAAGATGGAAATCCTTACCAATATCACTCATGGGGAGAGTTGCTACAATTAAAATGATGGTCTTATCCAGAATAAATTACTTGTTCTCGATGATCCCAAAAAAACCACCAGCTGACTGGTTTAAATCTCTGGACTCCTCAATTACTAAATTCCTTGGGCAGGATAAACCTCCACGATTTAGCTTAAAAACACTTCAGAAGACCAAAGACAGAGGAGGACTGGATTTACCCAACTTTTATTATTATTTCTTAGCCAATAGGCTGCAATATATACCAAGATGGTTGCAAGATAACCCACTAGATAAGTCCTGGTTAGATATAGAACAGACACTTTGCAATACGATAGAGCTTTCAGACTTACCATTTATTAGCTCAAGCATAAGAAAACATGAAAACTTCAAAAGTATGAGTATCAGCACCTCTCTGACAGCATGGTGGGAGTATCTTAAAATGACAGAGTCTTCACTAGTACCATGCAGACACACACCTATCTGGAATAATCCTGATATTTTGCAAAACAACAAAATGATGAACCTTCCGGACTGGAAAAATAAAGGAATCCTATACCTGGAACACATATATGAAGGATTGGACTTCATCCCATTTAATCAAATAATCTCCGAATTTGGAATAGATAAGAATAGCTTTTTAGAATATCACCAAATTAAATCTGTAGTCAAACAAAAATTTAAGCTCAATAAAATAGAATTACAAACACCACCAAGGGTAATAGACTTTTATCATCTCAAACCCCCCAAACTACTGTCTAAAGTATATAAGACACTGTCCAAAATAGATGATAAAATTGCAATCCCTATTGAAAAATGGGAGGTGGATCTATCAGACAGCTTTGACCAGGACTTCTGGTCCAAAACTTGTTTAAAAACTTTTAAAATGATCAGACACCCCAATTTACAATTAATTCAGTATAAAATTCTACACAGAGAGCACTATACAGGTCATCGGATGTTCAAGATGGGGTTTGTGTCGTCTGACACCTGTATACACTGCACAAACAACATTCCTGACAATTACATTCATGCACTGTGGTCCTGCCCACCTGTCCAGGAATTTTGGGGTAGAGTATGTGAGGATCTGTCAAAATGTCATATCCCAACTTCCCCCTCTCTTTGTTTCCGGGGAAACCTGGACGATGTCCCGATTGAAACATCTTTGGGTCACGTGGTTCTGACTGCCATATGCATCGCTAAGAAAACTATCCTCTTGAATTGCAAAAATAGAGAAACTCTCTGCATTAACCAGTATAGAAATCTTTTGTTAGATCATATTGCACTTGATATAGCCTCTGCTTCCACTTCAGATGAATCTCTCCGGGCTCCTTTGATCGGTTCCATCACATAGCGAGGGTGGGGGGGCCGTTGATGTTGTCCTGCGGGATGGTGTGGGTGGGGGGGTGTGGGGTCTGAGTTTGGAGTATCCGGATGTTCCCTGGGGGGTGGGTTCACTGGGGGTGTCTGGGACTGGGGGGCCGTTGCCCCCCTCTGGAGGTGCTTGGGTTGCCTCGGGGGGTGGACTACTGGCGGTTGTGAGTGGGGCCCCTTGGGGATTTTGGCGGCGGCCATGGGTCACAGCCTGGCGGCTGCAATGCCCCTGGGCAGGTCTGGGTGGGGGCCTGGGGGCTCGGGGGTTTGGGGGTGGCCGGCCCCATGTGGGGATCTGGGCGGGGCCTTGGGGGTCGGGTCCTGACATGTATGCTGCCGGGAAGAAGGCAGGAACAAGCAACAGTGCCTGGCCCGGTTTCGGGGGCCTCAGGTAGACCTTGGCTCCTCTGCCGTTCCATCACAGGGAAGGGGGAGGTCCAGGAGGGGGAGGACCCAACCTTACCTGGATGTCCCATGTCTTATATATTCTGGAAGTTGTGCAAATGCAGGGATGGGCATAGATATTCTGCTAGGGTGGGGCTGGGTTGGTGCCCTCGGGCTTCGTGAGGCTCTGTAATGCTGCTGCTTTGGGCCCTGGCAGGATGGGCTGGGGTCTCCATGCCCTGGGTGGCAGTTTGACAACAGAGGTGCCTATTGGGGCCAGTAGGGGAGCTGGCTCCCTGGAGGGCTAAGCCCAACCAGTCATTCCTCCCCATCCCGCATGTTTCTCTCCTCCTGCTCCCTCACATCATCACACAAACATACACATAGGACCTTGGGGGGTGGGCAAGTCAGGGAGTGTGGGTATGGACCCCACTTCCGCATTCCTGTGGCAACCTGCCCCCCAATTTTAGTTGCACCTTATACGCTTCCACTGACGACATTCCACACAAACACACACTTAGGGCCTTGGGAGTGAGCACATTCAACGGCATTTGGCAGGGGGATATTTCAGCCTCCTCCCGGGTGCCGTGCCCACTTCCAATTTTAAACCGCACTTAGACACTGATGGCTGAAGGTGTGATTGGGGTGGTGCGGTGGCATCAGCTGGCATAGGCCTGATGATGCCCGCACTGCCCACTCACCACAGCCATGGAATACACCTCATGATCACACAACACTATATTGGAGCAGGCGGAGGGAGACTAGGGGTCTTTGCCACCTCTGGTGTTGCTAGGCTTCCTGGGGCTGGAGGATAGGAGGGAGATCTGGCCGTCTGGTTGGGGTCTGGGGTGGTGGGTTGCTGTGCTCAGCGTTGGGCAGGGGAGCCTGCTCATCAGCACCCCAGCAGAAAGGGTCAAACTCTGGTTACCGATGATGGTTGTATCCAGTGTGCAGCAGCACCGAGACCAGAGTGAATAGGGTGTGTATGGGGAGCATGAGTGGGTGTCTGGCATGCATTTTTGTAAGTCTTGGGTTGTATGTGCATGTGTGAGCATGAGGGAGGGAGTGTGTGACTGTGTTTGTGTATGACTGTATATGTCAGGTGGGGCCTTTGACTCCTCCCCTCTCCTGGAACTTCTCTTGATGATGTAGATCTTTGTCCCCCCTCTCCCTGCCACACCTGGTGTGAGGGGTTGTGCCATGGTCTGCCTGAGTGTTCGTGGCAACCGGGTCTGCGGGTTTAAGATTTTGGCATCTACATGATAGATCCCGGTGGCTGCCTGGTGGGGTCTGGGTCCCTGGGCTCTGCTGGGTCCCCGGCGGGGGTGGTCGCCCCTGGGTCCCGGGTCGCTGGGTCCCGGGCTCGGCCGGCTAGGGGGTGGGAGGCTGCGGGCGGGCCTGTGGGCTTGCCGCTGATATCTCCCGGGACTCTGCCGGCTGCTGGTTGTGGCCCCCCGGGGCGATCCTCTGCGCCTCTCGAGGGGGGCGGGGGCCTTTCTGGTTGCAGTCTCCTTGGGGTTCCTGTGTTCTGGGGCAGCGCCTGGATCTCTGAGACTTGGAGCTCCCCCCGTCTCCTGCGCATCTTTGGGGGGCGGATCTGTGGTCCCTCACACTCTCTGTTGGATGCTCCTATAGAGAAACCTTAAATAAACAAGCGCGTGTACACACACAGGTGCTCACATGGTGCTCTCATAAGTATGGGCTTGGGCACATTAAACACAGGTCTTAAGACTATGGTGGGCACTTAATGCACTATGATTTATTATCGTGATTCTTCAGTTAAGCAATGTTGATTATATATTTTTTCATCAAGTTGACGCAGTGATAGCTAGATCTTGTTGTATTGTTGTTGTGTCCCTTTTCTTTTTCCTTTTGCTTTTTTTTTGTCTTTTTCTGCAGGTCTAGAAGCAGACTCTTGTTCATTGTTTATTTTTGTGGAACCCCCACCCCCCCACCCCCCTCTCCCCACCTTTTCTTTTCTTTTCCTTTCTCTTTCACCTCTGTCTCCGTGTCTGGTCGGAATTACAAAGCATTCAACAACAGTAACAATAAAGTTTTAAGTATCAGGCGTGACATTAAAAGCAAACGCTTTGATGCTCCACCTGAGAGTAAATCTGTAAGGCTTGTCACCAGCATTCAGACATCAATTCTGCTTGCTTCACAGCCAGACAGGACACGGTATTAAAAAAAAAAAAAAAAAAAAAGGTAGGTTTTAACGTTGCAAATCTGCGACGCCTGCCTCCAGAGGGTTAAAAGTATAATGAGAAAGTTAGGGTTCGGTTTCATAATTTATTTCTTCATTTGATTGTTACATTAGGTCTGTACCATCCTATTCACCTTCTGTTTTTCACCCGTTTGCTATTTGTGCTGTATTATCTGTTAAATAGTTGTAGAAAGTCTTTTTAAAACATGAAATGAGGAAAGGGTTTTCTGTTGTGTTCTTTGTCAATAGTTAAAAATATAATTATTGTTTTTCTTGAGTTTAGAAACCCAGAACCTTTCCTCTAAAATAAACAAAACTGTACCAATTGGACCTTAAGTAAAATGCGTTAATAAATGTTTTGGCAGAAAGTAGGTTTGCCCAACGGTCAGCTGGTTATGTTATCAGCCAGCGCCAGAGGTCAGGTTCTGAGACAGTAATGAGGTCCGTTTTCACTCTGACCTCCTGACTGACGGAGGATCTCAGCCGAGTATGGGGTCCAGTTTCTCCTGCAGCCGGTGCTGATGTCATCCTGTAATGCTTCATTACCCGAGCATCCACTCTGACCCCGGATGCCACTTACCGCTCCGAGCCATGGAGGCCAGACAGACACACACATGACACTCAGACACCAAACACGGTCTATCTCAGACAATAAGTCCATTTTTCAGCTCAGCAGTTTGTGTTTACATCAGCAGCTCTCAGCAAACAGCAGGAGAGTGTTGCCTGTTTCTGCATTGAAAACACCTCTGCTGTCTAAAAGTCCTGGCCAATTTCAAGCTAGCAAAAATCAGATTCAGTTCACAACAGACTAAATTGTTAGATTATTATTGTTAATGCTGATCTCAATTTGATTGTTCTTTGTAATGCAACACCAAACTTCATATATTCTCCAGATCTTCCTGACTTGTGCACAGTTTGTATGATGATGTGTTGTTCCAAAAAAAAAAAAAAATTCTTCATATGCAGTGAAGATGAAGAAACTTCCTATGTCCAGTGAAGAGCTCCAGCTCCTCTTGGTTGATCCAAAGACTTTCCAGGTCAACAAAAAATAAATAAATACATCTCTTCAGCAAACTTTGGATCGGCCGCATGGTGCCCTTTCAGTTCCTAAGAAATCACCAGAACAGTGGTCACCAACCTTTGTCAAGCTGAGAACTACTTCGCGATTCTTGAGCCAAATGAAGGGCTATCAGGTTGATACACCAAAGTTCTGTCATGCACACAACACTGACCTAGAATAGATTTGAGTTTTACTCTCCTTTTCGGGCTTCCTCTCAGCCTCCTGCCTGGTGGCTCCCACTTCAGCATCCTTCTTCCTATGAAATCATTGTCCTTCTTTTTGACATGTCCAAACCATCTCAGTCTGTCCTCTCTTTATCTCCAGAACATGAGCTGTCCCTCTGATGGACTCATTCTTGTTTCCTAGCCATCTTTGTCACTCCTTAAGAGAACATCAGCATCTTGAGCTCTGCAACCTCCGGTTGTGTCTGTCTTGTTCTCTATACCACACAACATGGCTGGTCTCACTATTCTTCTACTTCTTTCCTTTCATTCTTGCTGAAACCCTTTACTCTCACCTGACATTTTTCTCAACTCATTTCAGCCTGCTTCACATGCTTCCTCCCCTCTTTTCCCCCCTGTCTGTACCTTTGGACTGTAGACTCTACATTGTTAAAACCCTACCTTGTTTACTTCTACTCCTTGTAACATCCCAATTCCTCTTGTTTCCCTCTCATTTACACACATATTCTGCCATGCTTTGACTACTCTTGATTCATGTCTTCTCTATTACATATCTTCACCTCTCTAGCTCTTCCTCTACCTGCACCCTGCTCTCACTGCAGGTCACTATGCCATCTGCAAACATCATCCATGGGGACTCTTGCCTGACATCATCTGTCAGCCTGCCCATGTGCATGTGTGATGGACTGCCCTGTTGACTGGCATCCATAGCAGTGAGTAGGTCAGGTTGTTTGTTGTCCAAAACAATGATCCCTAGTTTATCGCAGGAGTTACTTTATGAAAATAAATAAAAGGCAAAATCCTCAAAGCAGCTTCATTTTTTACAATTATTATAAAACTCCCATTTACCCACTTTATACACTTTTATCAGACAGGCATTCACATTTTCATACTTTTCATGATGCAGAACACAATTAACTGTAAAAAAAATACATTAAAATTTCACTAAAGGTATACGATCCTGCATTTCACTACTCTTCTGCTCCTTCTCGCTGCTACCACGGTGGATTTTAAAATCAGGACCCTGGATGTGTGCTCACCAAGTAAAGACTTTTCACATGGTCACATTTAATGCTTTTTCCTCCCAACCGTGGACGTTTTCTCATTTTAGACATTATTGTTCAACTGTTACCGGCATATATGGTTACCACTAGCTTGGTCTAACAGCGACCGGCTTCAGACTCTGTTTTTTTTCTTGTCAAGTCCCATTTTCTATACCCGTTCATCCACGAAGGGTCACAGGGGGCTCACCAGCAGTCTTTGGGCAAACTGGCAAGGTACCCCCTGGACAGATTGCCAGTCCGTCACAGGGCAACACAGAGACACATAGAGCAAACAACTGTGCATGCACTCACACCTATGGACAATTTAGAAAGACCAATCAACCTGACAATCTCGTATTTGGACCGTATGAGGAAGCTGAAGTACCCGGTGAGAGCCCACACATGCACAGGGAGAACGTGCAAACTCCTTGCAGAAAGAGTCAGGCCAGGACTTGCCACTTTTTACATTAATAATTTTATCATGAGTGTTTTATTAGTTCTTATATTTGCTTATCTCTTAATTATTTTTTTTTCTATCTTACCTTCTGCACCAAAATACCGCAGCAATTTCCTAATGTTGTGACTTGGCACACATATGGCAATAAAAACTTCTGATTCTGATTCTGAACACAGGACCTTGTTGCTGTAAGGCAACAGCGCCAAACCCTGTCACTGTGCAGCCCCTTGTCTAGTGCTGCCAGTCCTAATTGCTGATTGTTTTTTTTTTGTTTTTTTGTTTTTGTTTTTTTGTTTTTTTCACTTGCCTACCTTTTCCATTTTCTGACTGGATTTTTGTTTATGTCAATTGTTGTTGCCTTTTATTTATCGACAAAAAAAAACTGTGAAACAGAGGCAGCGAAAAGTGAACCGTGTTATAGTGTAAAGCGCTTTGAAGTCCTTGCTCTGAGAGGCGCTATACAAGTGCGGGTCATTTATCATTTGTCATTTATAGCGAGGGACTACTGCAGCATTTTTAAGACAGCTATATTCTGCCCCACAACTGAGCTCTGTCTTTGGGTCGTGGGTGTGGTCAGACTATTATAGGGTGGCTTGCCAGGCTATGAAACTGCAGGACAGAAGGTAAAAGAACAACTTGTTTTAGTGCAAAAATCAGTTTGTAGAATATTTCATTTGAATCTATTTTTCTGTTTTCTAGGAGTGGGGATTAAACTTTATGTGAATAAGCAAACACTCTCCATCTGTTTGCTATCATGTTAAAATCTCACTGTTCTTCACCCTGTGTTTGAGACTTACATAAGAAATAAATATTCAACAGCTGGATTTCCTCCAAAAACAGCTATACACAATTTTCTGGCTTTTCCTGCTTGTTGTTTTTTTCAGTCTGTTTGGTTTCTTTTTGTTCTCCTTTGACCCTTCCCAAACTTACTTTCTGTATGCTAGTTATGTTCCAAGAAAGTCCCTTTCTTAAGGTTTCTTTAGGTCAGTTTGAAGATGCAGCAAGCTTTTTTCTCCCTCCATCTCAAACCCACAGTTTTACCCTTTGACATATCTGACAACTTCCAGTGTTTGATTTGAGTTTGCTGCTCGCTCGCTCTCATTAAAGCTTTAATGCAACAGCAAGTTTGTTGCTTTCCACCTAACGACCTCACATGGCCGCTAATTTGTCATCCGTCATTTAAAACAGCTTCTGGAGCAGCTCAGCCTTGGCCGTCAGTGAACCTGGGAGGCAGGTGGAGGATAAACAGAGGAATGTGATTCATTAGCTGCAGCCTTCATCCTGTAATTAGCCAAAGCATCACTGACTCTAAGTTTACAAACTCCACTCAGTAACATTAATATTCATATGCATCTCTGAAAAATCAATAGGGCAGAACACAACTTTATGTTATTAAAGTATTACAATATTAATGTGCGGACAAGAACACTTAAGACAAAGTGAACGCTCCACCTCCCTCCGACTCTTTGTCATCATTAGGCATGCGGGGAGATCAGATTTCATGACCTCTTCCATCTGATGGGAACTTTGCTTTGGGAGCAGATAAGCCCGGATGATCCGCAACAACGAAGAAATCTGTGAACAGGCTGGAGAGCCCAAAAAGCTCCCCCCAAATCTAATCTCTGCAATTTGCCACAGCTGATAAAATTTTAATGAGGAATAGGCATAATGGGAGCCACAAAGAGATTATAGTGAACTGGGAGTGAGATCCATCAGACAGATGAAGATAGAGTATTCTGAATCTGGATGCAGATTGGAGTTGCTCCTCGCTTCCCCTGAGATGGAAATGGGATGGACCCAAATGCTAAACTGAGGTTCCGATTTTGTTGTTTTCTTTTAAAACTTCATTTTCTTGGCTTTGAGCAGGTTGTACTGTTCCTGCTTTTAAAAACATTATCTCAAAGCTGTCTTTATTTTCAAAGGTCTTTACTCTTAATGTTGAAGATTAGATTGAGACAGAATCTGTGTGAGGCTCCCTGGTGAGGATTGCTTGGCTGTTTCTGGGAGATGGCACCAGGAACCAACTAAGAGAACCAAATTGTCATGAAAATAGAAAGGATATATTTAGCTGGAAACTTAATACTTCACTCTGTTGGAGAACTCGTAAAACGAAATAAGCTTGAGAATGCATATGAGTTAAAGCTCTTTGAAATTTTTTTGAACATGTTTTGTTCATGTGAAGCAGGCTGAAATGAGTTGAGAAAAATGTCAGGTGTGAGTAAAGGCTTATTTCTGGCTTTTGTTTCTTTGTGTAAAAAATATTTATGAAATAAAATGTCTGTGCTCCTGCATTCATCAGAGTTATAATTGCAATCTGTCAAAATGACCGTCAGCCTTCAGATTCCAGGAAAAAAGGTCAAATACTGAAAATCTGCATTTAATGTGACCCTTGTCAGGGACAGGAGTGTTGTAAGGCAATGTGCAGCAAAAAATGGCATAGTTGTTTTGATCTGTAACTCAGGCCAAAGGCTAGAGTCACACTGAAGGCTAAAGTGACCCAAACCTAAGTTTTATATTGTTTTTTTATTTGTGTTTCAGTCTGAAAAGCACTCATTGAGCAGTTCTTCATCAGATTCATATGTGACGTTCTTTAAAAAAAAAAGGTCAAATATGAACAACTAATCAACCAAGACTCCTTTGCTGAACTTGGAAACAGATGGACACACACTGACCTGTTTGGCATCATATTTACCTCTGTAATGAGATGCCATGCAGATGATGAAGAAGAAGAAAATATCTTTTCTATAACGCCTTCCAAGATAAAAATCATGAGGCGCTTCACAAAAACAAATGTAAAAATATAAAAAAGAATTTAGAAAATGGTTACAAATATATTTAAAATTAGCAAAAAAATAGATAATTGTGATTAAAAATGTATAGAAAGATAGAGAGTGAATAGGAAAGAGGGAAATCAGTGGATGCTGAGGAAGGTGGAATAGGTGGGGAGAGCAGAATAGAAAGTGTGGTGAAGAAGGTCATACAAAAGCCAGCTTGAACAAATGTTTTCAGCTGCTTTTTAAAGGAGTCAACTGATCTCAGGCTCAGGGGGAGAGAGGTCCAGAGTCTGGGGGCCACAGCAGCAGATGATCTGTCACCTTTGGTCTTTAGCCTGGTGCTGCACAACCAGTAGGCTTTGATCACTGAACCTCAGGGACCTGCTGGGGGTGTAGGGACTAAGAAGATCACCAATGTAAGATGGTGCTTGTCCATGTAAGGCCCTATAGACCAGAACCAGGATCTTGAAATGAACCCTGAAGTTGACTGGCAGCCAATGAAGCCGGAGGAGAAGCGGGGTGATGTGGGTGGATTTGGAGGAGTTGGTCAGAAGCTAATGTGGAAAACACAGAAAAATAAAATATCAGCAAAGAAAAATCTTAACTCAGCATCTCGACATGCATTGTCACCGTAGCCTTGGAGATGATTTACAATAGTAATTATAAACCGGATCAGTGGTTCAGCCTGAATCAGTCACAAAGTGACCTGTGAATTTTAATGGAGTTCTGTTCTTGGGTTTATTTTTAAAATTATGCATTTAGTTTCATACAAAGACTGTGTTCTAACTGAAAATAAGTAAATATATTGACCGATTATCTCAAGTAAACAATCCCTGGTATGTCTTTGTAAGCAAGACCCTTCTCAGCTTTCACATAGGAGTGCCATACTACAAATAATAATAAAGGATCAATAAGAAGTTCACAATGAAATAATCACAATAAAGTCCAATGTCTCAATAATGTTGGTTGAAGTTCATATTGAAACTGATTTCATTCTCAGCCAGCTGGGGGCTTGTCAGGTTTTCTCCTGTAATGGTCAAAGAGCTGCGTAGACTTTCTTTACTATCTGTGAGCTTGCAGGGTGTCAGGTTCGTTGGCAGATCTGAAGCGTGACTGAGAGTTCTGTTGCCCAGACGCGGAGAGACGGAGATAGCCGGCGTGGTTATCTCCTGTAGGTGTAGTCTGAGTGTTTTGAGGGCTGGTAAGCCTGGAGACTCGATACAAAGTCTGGTGAGAAACGATGACTGAGCAATGAATGAAACGCCGGCACTTCCTTAAGTAGTGCCGGCGTGATGACGTCAGTCGCCACGTTGGTGGCAGGAATGAATGGAATGCAGTCAGCTGGAGGAGTTCGTGACAGGACCCCCCCCTCGAGGGACGGCTCCCGAAGTCCCAGGACGGCGGGCCCAGAAGTCAGTCAGCAGGGTAGGGTCGACAAACGAGCTCGTGGGCTCCCAAGAGCGTTCCTCAGGCCCGTACCCCTCCCAATCCACGAGGTACTGCCAACCTCGTCCCCGGCGGCGAGCGTCCAGAATCCTGCGGACCGTGTAGGTGCGATCCGCCTCAACACCGCGGGGCGGAGGCACCCGGACCGGTGGAGGGTGGAGAGGAGAGGAGATCACCGGCTTAAGCTGGGAGACGTGAAAGACCGGGTGGATCCGGAGAGTAGCCGGGAGGCGCAGACGGCAGGTGACAGGATTGATGACCTTAAGGACGGGGAACGGACCCAGGAAGCGAGGAGTGAGCTTCCGGGAGCCAGCCGGCATCCTCAGGTTAGCGGAGGAGAGCCACACCTGGTCGCCAGACCGGAAGACGGGGCCAGGCCGGTGGCGGCGGCGATGCTGACGGGCATACTCCGTGTTGGCCCGGGTGATGGCCGCACGGGCCCGGATCCAGGCGAGCCGACAGCGGCGGACCAGCATCTGGGCAGCAGGGACCTCCACCTCCGGCACCTGATGATCAAACAGAGGTGGCTGATAACCGTAACAGGTCTCGAAGGGAGACAGACTCGTGGCTGAGGAGGTCTGGAGGTTGTGTGACAGCTCCGCCCACAGGAGAAAGCGGGGCCAGGTGGTCGGCTGGGACGAAGCGAAGCAGCGCAGGTAGCGTCCAAGCTGCTGGTTAGCTCTCTCTGTTTGTCCGTTTGTCTGCGGATGGTATCCAGAGGACAGACTGGTGGAAGCACCGACCAGGCGACAGAACGCTTTCCAGAAGCGTGAGACGAACTGGGGTCCTCGGTCGGAAACCACGTCCTGAGGGAAACCATGGAGCCGCACCACCTGTTCCAGGAGCAGTTCGGCCGTTCTCTTGGCCGTGGGGAGGCCGGCCAGGGCCACTAAGTGCACGGCCTTGGAGAAACGGTCCGTGATAGTCAATATAGTGTCCAGGTGGTCGACCGCCGGCAGTCCCGTGACAAAGTCCAGCCCGATGTGTGACCACGGCCGCTTGGGCACAGGGAGAGGCTGCAACTCTCCAGCGCCGGGTCGGTTGGAGGACTTGGATCGAGCACACACATCACATGCAGCTGTGAACTCGCGGACGTCCCTCCTCATGGACGGCCACCAGAGAGCCCGACGGAGGAACTGGAGGGTACGGGCTTGCCCTTGATGTCCCGCGAGCCGTGAACAGTGCCCCCACGTGAGCGCCTCTTGCCGGCAGGAGGCGGGAACGTAGAGGCGGTTCGGTGGGGTCTCCGGCGGCGCTGGATCGCCAGGAAGTGCCGCCTGTATGGACTGCTCCAACGGCCATTGGAGGGAGGCCAGGAAGCGTTGAGCCGGTAGAATGGTCCGAGGCTCCGGGGGGCCGGCATCTGGTGCGAAACGCCGAGAGAGAGCGTCCGCCTTGAGGTTCTTGGAGCCGGGCCGGTAGGCGATATGGAAGTGGTACGGCTCGAAAAAGAGGGCCCACCGAGCCTGACGAGGGTTGAGCTGGCGGGCAGTCTGTAGATGAATGAGATTATGGTGGTCGGTCCAGATCAGAAAGGGATCGGTGGTCCCCAGGAGCCACTGCCTCCATTCCTCCAGCGCCCACTTTATTGCCAGCAGCTCTCTGTCGCCGACCCCGTAGTTCTGCTGTGTGGGGGAAAACTTCCGGGAGAAGTAGGCACATGGGTGGAGCTTAGAGTCTGGACCCCGTTGCGAGAGAACGGCCCCCGCTCCCACATCCGAGGCGTCCACCTCCACGACGAAGGGCCGGGTCTGGTCCGGGTGGAGGAGGATGGGTTCCTTAGTGAAACGTCCGACCAGCTCATGGAAAGCACTGACAGCCTCTGGAGTAAGGCGAAACGGGCGAGGCTGATTGGTGGTTTTGGTGAGTGAGGTCAGAGGTGCTGCGAGGGAACTGAAGTTGCGTATAAACCTCCGGTAAAAGTTCGAGAAACCCAGGAAGCTTTGCAGCTGCTTCAGGGTCGTGGGTAGAGGCCACTGAGCTACGGCCTGAACCTTCTGGGGGTCCATCTTCAGGCCCTGGGAGGAGATGGTAAAACCCAGGAAGGAGGTGGACTCCTGGTGAAACGCACACTTCTCCAGTTTGCAGTAAAGTCCATGATCCAGGAGGCGGGACAGAACAGCTCGAACATGACGGATGTGCTCTTCGGCCGTGCGGGAGTAGATGAGGATGTCATCTAGATACACAAAGACCCAGCGACCCAACATGTCTCTCAGCACATCTGTAATGAACCGCTGGAAGACGGCGGGGCTGTTGCAGAGTCCAAAAGGCATCACCAAATATTCATAGTGGCCAGTGGGCGTGATAAAAGCGGTCTTCCACTCCTCACCTTCCTTAATACGGATGAGGTTATAGGCGCTGCGCAGATCCAGTTTAGTAAACACTGCGGCTTGTGTGATGGCGTCCAGAGCGGTGCCCATGAGAGGGAGAGGGTGGCGGTCCCGGATCGTTATTTTATTTAACCCTCGATAGTCTATGCAGGGCCGGAGATCCCCCTCCTTCTTTTTAACAAAGAAAAACCCCGCGGCCCCGGGGGACGTTGAGGGACGGATGAATCCCTTCTGCAGGGCATCAGTTATGTAATTGTCCATAGCCCGGGTTTCCGCCGGAGAGAGGGAGAACAGGCGACCCCGAGGGGGGGTGGTGCCGGGCTGGAGCCTGATCTCCAGGTCGTAGGGTCGGTGAGGAGGTAACCTGGTAGTGGGTTCTTTAGCGAAGACCTGAGCGAGGTCGTGGTATTGAGGAGGGATGAGCGTCAGGTCTACGTCTTTGGGAGGAGCTGCTGCTGCCCGAGGTGCAGGGGAGTCCCGGTGGTTATGACAACCCGTGCCCCAGGCCAGGACCTTACTGGTGGACCAGGAGATGTGAGGCTCATGGCGGCAGAACCAGGAATGACCTAGGATGAGAGGCGTAGCCGGAGCCTGGATGACCAGGAAGTGGAGGGTCTCCCGGTGTTGGTCAATAGTCATGTGGAGACCCTGAGTTCGGTGGGTGAGAGGGTACGGCATGATGGGCCGGCCGTCCACAGAGGTCACGGGAATGGGTCGGTCGAGGGCGGTGAGGGGTATCTTGAGCCGAGTAACCAGTCCGTGGTCGATAAAACACTCCGCAGCCCCAGTGTCTAAAAGTGCCTCCAGTCTGGTCGGGCCTTGGTCCAGGTGGAGGGAGACCGGGAGAGTGGTTCGGTGTGGAGCCGGAAAAGTGGAGACTCCGGGCGGGACAGCTCCTACTCCGACCCGGAGGGACCTTTTCCCGGTCGTTTTGGGCACGTGCCACGGTGGTGACCCAAATCCCCACAGTAAGCGCATCTTCCCTCCTGGTAGCGCCGTGCCCGTTCCTCAGGGGGAAGATGTTCGAGCTGCATCGGCTCCTCCGTCGGTTGGTGAGCCGGCCGGCGGGGTGACGTCCTGGTGTGTACGGGGGCTGACATGGTGCTCGGCCGGTTCAGGATGCAGCGGTCCAGTTGGAGAGCCAGATCCACTGCCAGGTCCAGGGAGGTTGGGACCTCGTGCCCGATCATGCCCTCCCGGATTCTCGGTGACAGTCCCTCCAGGTAAACGGCCTTTAGGGCGGCGTCATCCCACCTCAACCGAGCTGCTGTCGTCCGGAAGCGAGAGGTGTACTGAGCCGCCGTCTGGGAGCCCTGGCGAAGCTGAAGCAGCCGCGTCTCGTCCGAGACCTCGCTGCTGGGGTGCACAAAAGTCTTTTTCATCTCCTTTACAAAAGTCTCATAGTCATTGCAGGCAGGAGACTTTTGATTGTAAAGAGCCGCCGCCCATTCAGCGGCTCGACCTGTCAGCAGTGAGGTCAGCAGGGCGACACGAGAGCAGGATGTGGGGTAGCGTGCCGGCTGGCACTCGAAAGTCATGGCCAGGGTCGCCAACATGCCCTCCGGGGATCCCCTGGTTCCGTCCCACTTCTCTGGAAGGCTGAGGCGTGGTTCCATCCTGTCAGGAACAGCTGCGGTCTGACGTTGCAGAGCGGTGGTCAGCTGGAGTACTAGCTCGGTGAGTGACTCAATCCTTGTGGCTTGGCGATCAGCTATGGCACGGAGCTGGTTCATGTCTGCCGTCTGCTGATCCAAGATTGCGCGCTGTTGAGCCACTTCGGCACGCAAACGCGCGAACTCCGCTGGGTCAACTTGGGGCTCAGTCATCCTGTCAGGTTCGTTGGCAGATCTGAAGCGTGACTGAGAGTTCTGTTGCCCAGACGCGGAGAGACGGAGATAGCCGGCGTGGTTATCTCCTGTAGGTGTAGTCTGAGTGTTTTGAGGGCTGGTAAGCCTGGAGACTCGATACAAAGTCTGGTGAGAAACGATGACTGAGCAATGAATGAAACGCCGGCACTTCCTTAAGTAGTGCCGGCGTGATGACGTCAGTCGCCACGTTGGTGGCAGGAATGAATGGAATGCAGTCAGCTGGAGGAGTTCGTGACACAGGGCTGCTGAGTGTGAACCGGTTTAACGTCAGCATTTGTAATTCGACACTAGCAGGCAAAAGAGTGAACAAAGTGACCCTGAGTTTATTCCCTGTACCTTTTAAAAAGTCACAGCATCTTTTTGACTCAACAGGGACATTTTATTTGGAAAGTATTGAAATTTAGCACAGAAGATTTTTTTTTCAGTACCTGAAATCCTGCCTACGTGCCACAGTGGTCAATCTCAGAGTGAAGATGGAGAATGCCCTGTGTTTTGATGCCCATGTTGGTACCGTGGTGTCCTCATCTTTTTATCACCTGAGACGGTTGGCTAAACAGAAGTGTAGCCAAAAATATAGATTTATGTCTATATTTCAAATGTGGCGTAGATTTAGCTTGTTTATGATGTTATATTAATTAATTGGGGCGCCACCCAGCCTTTGTTGTGACTGGGAACACTCAAGGGAAAATTTAGGTTTTGTTCAAGGTCATCAGTCTAAATTTTAACACCACAAATTAGTCTGAAAGCTAAGTTCTTGTCAGAATGTGTCGGCTATTCTCGAGATTGCTAGAAATAATCAGGCGTTACTTAAGTTTTGTGAGTTTATTACAACATCAGTTATATTGACAAATGGACCAAACACAGCTTATAGTTTCATGCATGGAATTAAGAAAATTGTTAACCCAAAGCTTTATGGCAGTGATAGGAAATAACTGATCCGTAATAAAAATGGAAATTCGGTGACACCAGGATTATAGTAACTATTAGTAATAATTTCTGAAAGGAGAACCAAGGGTGTGTGTGTGTGTGTGTGTGTGTGTGTGTGTGTGTGTGTGTGTGTGTGTGTGTGGTCAGGGGCTCGTTATGGCAGAAGAAGAAAGGGGATCTTGAAGGCTAAAGTGAATCTGGGATCGAAATAAAAACACACCATCAAGAAATGGACTAATCTGAATTCACTAATCGGGCTTAGCACAAAATTCAGCCAGATGAGATATTTCACAGACATTTTTTCGTTGACAAAGAGGTGTCCTGTGGGCTGGTTCAGCCGGTCCAGAAGCTTGAATGTGGCCTTCAGGGGCCGTAGGACTTTTTGCCACCTCAGCTTAGGCCAACGGTGTCTGTGGTGTATAGAGAGAGGTGTTCTCCCGGAGTGGCTTGACTCAAGGTTCCTTCACTTCAGCGGCCTCGAAACGTGGAATTCAGATCACGGGCCCAAATTATTCCAAACGGAGCAAAATCATCAAACTGTTCCAAATTACTCTTACTCAATATGAAAAACTCGACCACCACGCAGACTTCCGGTTTCACGTAGAAAATCAAAACAAAACAAACAGAGTTGCTTCTAAGTTTACCGTAACTTTCGAGAGCTAATTACTTGACCACTGTAAATTCGCCCGGTTCTGCAAGGCTAGATGAAAACAGCCTGCAGGGACTTGTGCTTAAGGCGTCCTTCTTTTATCTCCTGCCAACATGAGGTTTGCACTGTGGCTTTTATAACCTTCTGGGTCACACCCACATGTATTTCACTCCTTAACCACTTGATGGCACTGTGGCTCTTTCACATAACCCAGTCTTACAACCATGGGAAATTCATGCTCCCAATTTAACACAGTTATTCATATAAGCCTAAAAAAGTATTACTTTAGCATCAACGTATTACTTTAAACGTGAAAGAATTTACTTCAGGTCGTAAAGGCAGGGTACGCAAGATTTAAATGTGAAATAACTTTAAAAATGTTTAATTTTGACCATCTGACCTAGTTTTATTAAAAAAAGTAAATAACCTTTAATATTTCAATTTTCTCCTAAGTCCCTCCCCGCCCTGTAGAGCTCAGCCAATATTTCTGCAAGCCTAACGTGTTGACCAATAGCGCTGCATTAACACCAGGGGCAGCTGTCAATCATCGAGAACGAGCATTAGATCTCAGCGTGCACAAGCACAACAGTGTCACGCGCCTCACTCGGCTCACTGTTTCGTGATCTACGCGGCCTGAAAACGGATGAAGTTGGCAAAGTATATTTTAGACAGGTAAGTTATTTATTGTTTTTCGGATAAATTTACTTAAAATCTTTCTTTCATTCACTGAAAGAAGTAATAGAGCAAACAAGCTTTGTATGCTATTGGCTAATGTAGCATTAGCTTGAATGCTAAGTCGACATGAATCGATGTTAGTCTTGAACTATTTATGCCATATTTGGAAGAAGTTTGAGTAACGAAAGGGGATTTTAGTTATATTTGTATGGGAGCTAATGATTAGTGTGGCGTTTAACTATAGGCCATATCAGTACGAGGCTGAAGTTAGCTTCCGATTCGGGGAACGGCTAAAGGGCCAATACACCCAATTTTTCTCTACTCTGACCATCTTTAATCTGCTCTAGCTCACAAACTACAACAGCCACACTGTTCAAACTTATTTTAGATTACTCTGTAATAATAGCAGATTGCATCCAACCTTGTTTGGGATTTGTGAAACCTTTCCCTGATTTGTGAAACTTTAGCAAAGCATGGTTTATGTGTTTTTTTCTGCATCTGGCCAACAATGGAACAGCTGTACCTCAAGAAGTACAGCCCCTACACTATTCAAACCTGTTCTAGATTATTCTACTATAATAGCAGATAAAAAACACAGTGTGGGATTTGTGAAACCTTTCCCTGATTTGTGAAACTTCAACAAAGCCAGATTTATGCGTTTTTTCAGCATCTGGCCAACGATGGAACAGCTGTTTTGCCTCTGTTTGTTTTAAGTTAGCGGTGGATTATTTTGAAGAAATTCTGGAAATGGGATAACGAATGACTATAAAAAATGTATAGAAATAAATAAATGAGTAAAACTATATTTTATATAGTGCCTCTCAAGATAAAACTCTTGAGGTGCTTCACAACAAAATTAAAAATATTTAAATAAACATTTATATTTTTGTTTTAAGCAAAGTTTATGAGAAAAAATAACACAATTGCGGTTTTAAAATGTAAAGAAAGAGACAGGAAATTATTTGTAAAGGAGATCAGTGGATACAGAGAAATGCATGATAAGTAGAGGGAGAAAAATAAGGAGAGGGTGATGATGGCGGCCAATAGACGAGGTCTATTACCTTCAAAATGACAAAATATGTATTGATTCTAATCACATTCTTGTGCTTGTATTTTATTTTCATAGGTATGAAAATTTGGAGGAGGTGATAGAACAAGGTGAAACTGAAAATCAAGGATCTTCACAAATGTAAGTACAAGGTTTTATCTGTATACGGCTGTCACATTTGTCAGGAAAAGTAACCAATAATTACTTTTGTAGGTTATCTTGTGTGAAGAAAACATTGACATATTAATATAGATTGTCAACTCTTACTGGTATTTTAAAATATATTTATAGATATTCTTTATAAAATGCCTTTTGTAAACAGTAAGTGTTTAACGTGCTGGTTAAAAACAACTTTCTTACCTCAGATAACTCCACTGCTAACACTAGCTCAGCTCTATTACAAAGAAGCAATGCTCTGGTGTTGACTCGGCTTTTCCTGCGCGTGCACATTAGGAGGTGTGGCTTTCGGCTGTTTCAGGAAGGGCGGGGGAGTGAGCAACAGCCGTTCAATCTCCTCACCCTGCCGGTGTCATCTTACGGATCGTGCCTTTAAGCTTGACTGTATCACTTTTAGCATGGTTTTGAACAGGTGAAACACAATGGCAGAAGTTTAACATGAAAGAAAACACAAAACAAACAGTTTAGGTCTGTGGCTGATAAGATTTTAACTTAGAGCACCTTGATTTCTGTTTTAAGGGTAAACAACCTAAACACCTTCTGTGATTAGATAAACTGAGAAATACCAGGGTTTTGATAAAAGCGAGATCCTGGAATCTTCCAGAATGACTCTTGAGAAGGTTTTACGAGCATTCAAACCTTGCGGAGAACCTGGTCTTGTCAGGTTGACATGGACCAGACCAAGTCCTGATAATGTCTGTCTTTTCGATTGCTTAAGGAAGGAAACAAACAAGTCACTTCGTAAAATTTACGTTCCTGGGAAAAGATGTAGGAGTTAGCCAGATGTTCGAAAATGGTCCGTTGGAATTTATATGACTTTAGGTCAGTTTCCAATTCACCCTTTTTTTCTGCTAAGTGTGAAAGAAACCTTTGTGTGAAAATGTTATTGTTCTTTTCTGTGTAAATCCACACAAAGTTAACCTGAGGATATAAAATGTGGATTTCCACTACATGAGCTATTTTTTTATCTAGACAGGATCCAGCGCCGGCGCTCCGCACATGCACACCACGCACAGCGCGTAGGGCACCACGCCGGGGAAGGGGCACCAAACGCAAGCTTATGAAAAAATAATATATATATGATAAAGACAGATTTCAATTAGAAGATGTGCAAAGCAAGTTAACAGCATGTTTACAGAGAGAAAACAATACAAAAAGGAAGGAGATGGACCGTGTCCACTTTTCACTCTGTCAGGGACGTCCGGACTGCGGGTTCTTGTTTTGATGAAAATGTCCGGCTTTTCATCCAGGAGCAGGGATCGAATTATGGGGGAGTTATATATCCTACACATCCAGGGGAACCGGAAAAAAGTTTTCTTCCTATATTACATCATTTATGGACTCTTTTGAGCAGAGAGCACAGACAGCAGCACAGCGCTGCGTTGTTGCGCAGCGCTTCAGGCTGCTGCTTCCAGCGCTCCAGGCTGCTGCTTCCAGCGCACGGTCCATTCTCAAAGTGGCGCAACCAAAAAACTATAATTAACACACGATCGTTCATGTCCACACATGTTATCTACTTTCTGTCTTATTTGTGCCTGGCGCTCTGCTACTGCGGAGCTCATCACCTGTGCTGTGGTGATTTCACCTCACTGACGCATCGAAATGCGCTCTCCGCTTTGTGGTCAGGAGATCCCTTTGATCTGCTCAAAAGTAACTGATGAGGTGAAAAAGTAAGAATCCAGGCAGCAGTTTTTCTGGAGAGCTTAGAGGAGATGCAGGAAGATGAGAGACAGACAGGACAGGAAAATATAGTTAAATAAAAACAAGAAAACAAAACAAAGTGTTGAAAAGTAAAATGTAGGTAAATTTATCTCCACTACTTGTTTCTACCTGTATAAAACAATAAGTTACACACATGTAATATTTATACATCTGATACAATTCAGATCACCTTCAAAACTCAGTCACACACCCAGGGCCGTTTTAAGACATTTTGGGGGCCAAGGCAAAATGTCCCCCCCAAACACACACACACACACAAAATATCAATCCTACTTTTTGGAAAATAATAAGCTGTTTGTGCATACAAGAGAATTAAAGAAAATTTAAGGCTAAACGCCTGCACGTGTTGTAGTGTTATTTTTTCTGTATGTGTGTGTGTGTGTGTGGGGGGGGGGGGGGGGGGGGGGCACCACGAAGCCTTTGTGCTTAGGGCACCAAAATAGCTAGCAACAGCCCTGACAGGATCTTAAGACTGTGGTTCATGCTTTTATAACCTCCCGCCTAGACTACTGTAATTCTGTCTTTTTTGGGGTAAGTCAGGGTACAGTAGCTCGCCTGCAGCTCATTCAGAATGCTGCTGCGAGAAAAATAAAGTTTGATCATGTCACACTGTTGCGAGTCCCCACATGCCAAAGACAGTGGCAAGTACGGGGTCAAAAGGTGAGCCACACTGGACTGGCTTGTGCGAGCAAAATCAGCCAGCCGACAGGAGCTGTGCTGCAGGTCAAAAAACTGTGGTCAGAAACAAGGGTCACACAAGGGTCAGGAGACTGACCCAACCTCTTTGCCCCACCCCTGGCTTGGAAAGATGGGATTGGAGGAGAACAGAGTGAAGACAAGCCCATCAGATCCAGAAGCCCTCTCGGGAACATTGGAGAGAAACTGAAGAATGCTGCAAAAGATGATGTAATGACCTGTGTTAAGAAGAATGCTGCATGTAGTGAAAATGACACCAAATGTTTTGTGTTGAGCTACAAAGTGTGTATCTGGTAAATGACCCCATGACCTTAAGCTGGCCCAGGAAGGGTATATAAGAACAGCTCTGAACAGCAGAGAGAGATTGGGAGATTCGACAGCAGCTGGGGCAGAGGACAGAAGAGACAGAGCAGATTTGGTGGGGTCATCCCCCGTCCAAACCTGGATGGGGGATGACAGAGAGGACTCTTGGAAGAAGAGAGAGGGTTGAGTTCTTGGGGAGATTCTGAGAAGACAGGAGCTAGTGTAAACTAACTCTTATTTAATCATTTTGAACTAATTCCTCCGTGGGGGATAGCAGTTGTTTTTCACTTTACCCATTTTTGTATTTTGATTTTGTAATAAACCTTTTTTGAAAAAGAAACATAATCCTGATTCTTTCAGGTTTTCTCTAAAGCTTCACGTTTGGGGCCCTGGCCATAAATTGAACAGAGGTAAGCATATCGATGATCGGTCTCTGAATTATCGGGACTTACTTTACAGTTTATAATAGAATAATATAAAGAAACCTTAAGATAAGGGAAGTTTTAACTTTCCCCTCCTTGCGAGTAACGAGTTGTCTTAAGGGCGATAAAAGCAGAATATTCGAGGTTATTTTGGCTCTGATTGCAGGTTGAAAAAGTCTCTAATCAGCTGGAAGGTTGGATTAATAAATAAATTGATAAACTTATGTTAGCCTGATCAACTAGCATAAATCATTTTATAGTTACCAACCTCCCACATAAGCTGTTAGAGGCGCAATTAATTCCGGGTAACCCAAACAATTGCTGAGAGGCTTGGCTTGCCTCCAGACTTCTCTCTAGTATCTTAACCAAAAGGTAACGAGTTTAAAAGAAGTGTAGCACTCTGGGGCTGGCTATTCGTGCAAGTCATTTCACCTTTAAAATAAAAGACAAGATTCTAATTAGATGGTCCAATCCAGGATCTAGTACAATTATACTCGCCGACATCCCCCCGAACCCTGATGGATGCACCGTCTCATAAGTTCTAACGGAACTGGGTTTTAAACGAACCGGTAAATGGGACGGGCACGCGACAACACCTGTTCTGGCTGCTCTTCACTGGCTGCGTGTGGATTCTAGAATTTGTTTTAAACTCCTTTTAATGGTTTTTAAGGCTTTGAATGGACTGGCTCCAGCTTATTTGATGAAGTTGTTGCAGCCATATGTCCCCATTTGAATGCTCTGCTCCGAGAGCCAGTTGCCGCTGGTGGCTCCTAAAGTTTAGCTAAAAATGAGAAGGGATAGGGTGTTCTCTATAGCAGCACCAAATCTGTGGGACGAACCCCCCAACCAGTGGCAGTGCTTGTCAACAACAGATGGTGCCATCCAGGTCATGTTTCAGTGAAATGTCGTTTCTGCAGCCCAGATGTTGAACTCTTGGCAGTAAGTTGTCGCCCATATTATTTGTCAAGAGAATTCACCAAAGTTGTCTTGGCAACCACTTATATTCCACCTTCAGCCATTGCTGAAAATGCATGTGATGCCATCAGTTCAGTTGTTGCTAAGCTACAAACCCAGCACCCCAATGCATTTGTGGCTATACCTGGTGATTTTAAACATGCCTCGCTCTCTGCTACACTTCCAACATTTCAACAGTTTGTCAGCTGCTCCACCAGAGAAAACAAGACATTGGATTTGTGTTATGCAAATGTAAAGAATGCATACATGTCCATAACAAGATCTCCTCTGGGACAATCAGATCACAATCTTGTTTTTCTCTGCTCAGAATACAAACCACTTGTTCAGAAGCAACCTGTGACAAGAATAACTGTGAGAAAATGGTCACAGAATGCTGAAGAAACCCTGCAGGGTTGTTTTGAGACCACAGATTGGATGATTCTCTGCCAAGGATATGAAGAGGACATCAATGCCATGACTGGATGTGTCACTGACTATATAAACTTATGTGTGGAAAACATCATACCCACCAGAACAGTGAGATGCTTTGCTAATAACAAACCCTGGATCACCAGTGAACTGAAGAATCTGCTAAATGAGGAAAAAAAGAGCCTTCAAGGAGAGAGACAGGGGATTATTGAGGAGTATACAGAAGCAACTGAAGATCAATATCAAAGACCGCAAGGAGGAATACAGGAAGAAGCTGGAGAACAAACTACAGTGGAACAATATCAGAGATGTCTGGTCAGGGATGAAGAAGATCACAGGCTTCAAGCAGAGGAAGGTTTGCATAGATGGCAGCCTGGACACAGCCAGTGAGCTGAACAAGTTATTCAATAGGTTCAGTTCAGGACCAAAGCTAGCATCCTCCTCGCCTGTCCCCAGCCAATCAGACATCCCATCCTCCTCTGATCCAACATTTTCCTTTAACACATCAGCTCTTTTGTCCTCTAACACAGTCATGGGCTCTTCTGGTTCTATAAATCTGTATTCAACCAAGTCAGGAGATGATGCTGCCCCATTTACCTCCCCCTCCCACAAATCTGTCTCTAGAAGTCAGGTGAAGAGGCAGCTGGAGAGACTGAACAGGAACAAGGCTACAGGTCCAGATGGTGTCAGCCCCAGGGTACTGAATGCCTGTGCAGAGCTGCTCTGTGGGATTCTGCAGCACCTCTTCAACCTCAGCCTGGCCCAGGAGAAGGTTCCAGTCCTGTGGAGGACATCCTGCCTTGATCCAGTTCCAAAGAAAACTCGCCCATCAGTCAATGATGACAACAGACCGGTTGCCCTGACATCCCACATCATGAAGGTCCTGGAGTGACTCCTGTTCGTCCACCTGAGTAAGCAAACTAGGACATATCAGGACCCGCTGCAGTTTGCTTATCGCCATGGAGTTGGAGTTGTAGATGCCATCATCCAGCTGCTTCAACCAATCCACTGTCATCTGGACAAAGCAGGCTGCACTGTGAGGGTCATGTTCTTTGATTTTTCCAGTGTATTTAACACAATCCAGCCTGATATACTTTGCCAGAATCTCCAGAAGACACAGGTGGGGGCCTCAACTATTGCCTGGATTAAAGACTACCTGACAAACAGACCACAGTTTGTGAGGCTGAAGAACTGCACATCAAACCAGGCGGTTGGCGCCCCACAGGGGACTGTACTCTCACCCTTCCTTTTAACCCTGTACACCTCAGACTTCCAGTACAAATCAGAGACCTGTCATCTACAGAAATACTCAGATGACTCTGCAGTTGTCAGGTGTATCAGAGATGGACAGGAAGCTGAGTACAGAGAGCTGGTGGAGCACTTTGCGGCATGGTGTGGAAACAATAATCAGACCTTGAACGTGAACAAAACAAAGGAGAGGATTTTAGACTTCACTTTTTCCATCATGGGAGAAGAAGTGGAAGTGGTTGAGGAATACAAATACCTTGGAGTTCACCTGGACAACAGACTGGACTGGAGAAAGAACAGCGAAGCCGTTTACAAGAAGGGACACAGCAGACTGCACTTCTTGAGGATGCTTAGGTCCTTCAATGTCTGTAGCAAGATGCTGCAGCTCTTCTACAAGTCTGTTGTTGAGAGTGTAATCTCTTCAGCCATCGTCTGTTGGGGTAGCAGCATCAGAAGCAGGGACCTGAAAAGACTCAACAGCCTAATAACAAAGGCTGGTTCTGTTCTGGGGGCGACTGTGGAACCACTGGAGGAGATAATGCAAAGAAGGATTCTCCAGAGAATCAAGAAAATTATGGACAACCCTGAGCATTCTCTTCACAAGACTGTCCGACAACGGAAGAGTGTCTTCAGTCAGAGGCTTCTTCAGTTTTGCTGCAACACTGACCGCTACTGGAGATCCTTCCTGCCAACAGCCACTGTAATATACAATAACTATTTGATGACTTGATTATTATTATTATTATTCTGAGCTACAACAGCAATCAATTTCCCTCTGGGATTAATAAAGTACTTTTAAATTGGATTGAATTGAAATCAGTACTTCTATTATTTGTTCACAATAAGCGTCTCAAACGTATGCACGTGCCTCAAAACTAGCACATGAGAATAGGTTATTTCTACTGTTCTGTTTGAGTTAGATAGAAAAATACTTTCAATGAATTATTTATCATTTTGGTTATCAGTTTCTCACGACTTTCTGTTTCTGTCAATTTTGTTACATGTGTGTAAAATACTCACTGACATTCATCCATCTTTATCAGTAGGGTAAAAATTTCAGGCTACAAATAAATGTGTGATGAATAATTGTTCCATAAAGCTCCTGAAATTGTATTTGAGTCTAATTTCAGCCTGTATTAACTATTTAGGGTAATAAAGATTCTTTTGGATTTCAATTGAACAGTAACCCAAACAGAACTTTACAGAGATGATGAGCCAAAGCAGGATAAAACAGGGGCTCATTTGTGTTTTTCACTTAAGACTTGAGGAGACATTTAGAAGCAACAACAAGAATGTTTAATATTCCTGTGTGATGGGGCCAGCGCTGCTCTGGTCATCTGATCCATAGCGACATGGCTCATCTCCCCCCACCCAGAACCACCAGTGACAACCTCAGCTACCCAGCAACAGGCGTGACTCCAGCAAAGACCACTAACAAGGAACTGGTTTGTATTGCACACTTCAGAGCCACCGTGATCTGTGATTGATTGGCTTCGTCTAACACAGTGCAAGACAGAAAACACTTGCCATCTCTCAGCAACAATTACCCACCTCTCCACACCGACTGTCAGCACACTAATTCATCTGTCATCATCCCACTCCTCCCAGTAGAACCAGACTGACAGGGAGCCCAGTATCAGTCACACCGCATTAAACTCCTGCTGCCTCCCATTAGCTCCACTTTGTCTTTCACCATGAAGGATGCTGGATTCGCTTGAAACCCTTAAAAGTAATGTTTCTCCCTGTTCTGCCTGAACTTTGCATCACACTCTGCGTTCCGTGCCCAGCTGCCTAATCAAAGGTGAAATTGTACGCTGACAGATCAACCGGTGGCTTTGTCTCACTGATTTTCAAGCAGTGTTTAAACTTTGAACTCCAATAAAAACTGAAAACACTTTTCTAGTTTAGATTTTATGTTTTTTAGCATGTTTTCTCTTCTGCTTCATCCATCAGCATCTTTAGCAAATGTATGAATTTGTTTCAGGGACAGTTTCAGGTAGAACATCGAACCATTAAAGTTAACAGAATCCACATTTCTGGGTTAAAACAGTTTGTAAGGGCCATGTTTCAGGCTGAGTCATGTGGGAAATATCTAAAGTAACATAAATATAGTTCAGTAGTTTTTAGAATACAAGCCATTTGTATCTCATGATGTTCAGATGAAAGCATGAATTACAGGTTCAAATGCCTGTTTTGGAACCAGCCTTCAAAAAACACCCAAATAACAATTCTTGAAATACTTTCACTTAAATGTCGATTAGGTTAACCCAAGACAAACTTTGGGGGAAAAAAAAACAGTAAAAGTGTTGTTTTTTCATGTATTTTGTTGACAAAATAAAAGTGGACTTGTGTAAATGATGCAGCTACAGAGCACCAAGTACTGGAGTTGTATAAATTTGCCATTTATGAAGTCAGATCAGTGTTTTTCAAATTAAAAACGTTATTGACATTTTGTGGGCAAGGTGCTTAACCCAGGACATGAAGAACCACACGTGAAAACCAGGTAAGTAAAAACAGTAAAATATTTTATTAAATGAAGCTAAGGAAAAACTAAGGGCACTGCTTCAGAAAAGCAGGAACAGGAACCGACCGGAAATCTAAAACGAAAGAATAAGCAATTGTGAATACGAGGCGGAACCAGAGAACCAAGAGAATAATAAGTTTGGCGTTTGAATTGTTCTTACGGTCTTAAACCAGTTCTTAGCGGTGGTGGACTAGGTGAAGTTCAGTGGAGGAGAGGCGGCAGGTTTGATGGTTGTAAAGGAGGTGGACAGGAGAAGGTTGTGTGAGTCCAGGGAGTAGGTTGGCAGGCAGGCAGAGCGATGGAGAGTGGAGGCCAGAGGATCCTGAGCAACAGGACGAGGAAAACAACTTCAGGCGTGGTTAGAGGATGCGAGGTGCGATACTAGAAACAAGAGCATAAAGGATCTCATAGAACAAGTTCGTTGGAAGATCAGGTAATGTACTGGGCGAGAAGCTACCCTGGTGAGAGCATGAACCGGCGCTGGAGTTCTTCTTCTTTTGTTGTTTAATTGGCGGGTGGCAACCAACTTTCAGGTGCATTTCCGCCACCTACTGAATGGGAGTGTGAGTTGAAGTGGGGAGTATCCTACAAAAAAAACCTAAATTCTATTAAGGCCTAGTCCACACGTAGCCGGGTTTCTTTAAAAAACGAATATCCGCCCCTCCAGAAACTTGCATCCACACCACCTCATTTAAAAAAAGAACTGTCCACACATACCCAGATAAATACGTTGTTAAGGACATGCCAGACCTGTAGGTGGCAGTACTTCCCCCGTTCTTGACCTCGTCCTTCGTCTGTGGTCTTCCGCAGTAATTCCGCAGTAATTCCGCTTGCAAAAACAAACAAGCAAAAAGCGCTTGGACAATTGATAAAGCGAGTGCAGCTCTGAGGGCATCCATGCTGTCGGCTAGAGTAAACACAGGTTGCACACGTGATGTCGCGGAAAGTGACGTTGCGGACCTTAAAACTCCGGTTTTGTCTGTTCACACGCAGACACCCAAAACGGAGAAAACGCAGATCTTCACTTTGGACGGAGTTTTTAAAAAGATCAGTTTTCGTGTGAAAGAACTACATTTTCGTGTGGATGACAGGCCAAAACATAGAAAAATATCTACGTTTTGGCAGATCCCCGGCTACGTGTGGACAGGGCCTAAGTATTCCACTTTCCCTTAAAAAGTCTATGACTAACTTATAAACCACTATTCCCTCATTTAACAGAATATTCAAATCATATTTCTTATATCCTTTCAACTAACATTTTCCAATTCCCCACATATTTTCTACAAGTATATGATACATGTTCTACTGTTTCCCTATCAAGTCCACAGTCACACATACCGGTATTATGCCGTCCAAGAACAAAAAGCGTACTGTTCAAAGCTGTATGTCCCATTCTCATCCTTGATATTCAATTCAATTTCAATTCAATTCAAAAATACTTTATTAATCCCAGAGGGAAATTGATTAAACTACTATTACTACTTGATTTCTGTTACTCATTTGAATGACTTCCATTCTTCCAACCTTAAATGTCTTCCTTTCACATCCCTTATCCATTGTTTTTGCCATTCATCTAGAATCTGCTGTCTAATAACTGATTTCACTTCTGCAACACAATATGGAACCTCCATCATAGTAACCAGTTTCGTTGCCCGCTTTGCATAATAATCAGCTATTTCATTACCCTCTACTCCACTGTGAGCTGGAACCCACATAAATCTAACCTCTGATTTATTCTTCATCAACCCAAACAAGCACTCAAATATTTCATGCAAAATATCTGACCTCTTATCAGCTGACATTTCTTTAATTGATAACAATACTGACATGGAGTCTGAGCAAATAATACTTTTCCTAACACCATTGTGTTCCATCCACTGTAAACTAAATTAAATGGCTAACATTTCCACTGTATAAACTGACAGATTATTAGATGTTCGATTTCTATGACATATACTAAATTTTGGAATCCAGAAAGAAAGTCCCGTTATATTTCCTGACTCTTTCGGCCCATCAGTATATATAGGGATGAATGATTGATGAGTGTCATTTAACCTTTCTTCCACAACATTATCCCAGTTTCCCACACCTTTCCGTATTTTAATTTCATTTTGAATATGAAAATCTATCATTACTTTTGGAAATAACCAAAACGGAGTAGGCGAATATAAAATTTCTTAATAACAACTTTATCATTTAATTTAAAGGCTTCCGCCAATTTACACGATTTCCAGACCATACTCTCATACTTTCCAGTGAAATATTGCCTTCCTACTTTCATCTCTCTCTTAACCATATGCTCATCCTCTACAATACATTGTACAGCTCAATAATTTAATATCAGCAACTTGAATCTTAGAGTCAATGACATCTCTCCCATTTCCACTTGTAAGGACACTATCGGCGTGGTTTTCATTGCTCCACAACAAATTCTTAAAGCCTGACTTTGAATAACTTCAGTCTTCTTCAGTAATGTTTTTCTTGCGGAACTATATACAATACTATCATAATCAATAACCGATCTGATCATTGCTATATATACCTGTTTTAAAGCCTTGGTACTAGCCCCCCAATCATTACCCCTTAAACACCTCATAATATTTATTACCTTTTTACATCTTTCAACAATGTTATTAATATTCTCCTTCCAAATCAACCTTTCATCAAATATAACACCCAAATATCTAAAACTATGAACTTGCTCCAAAGGTTCCCTATATCATTTAAACTCAATTTTAACATTTATTTTCTTTGTAAAGACCATACTTTTTGTTTTGTCCACTGAAAATTTTATCCCTATTCAAATGACCAATTCTCTACTTTTATTATTGCTTCCTGAATCTTCTTCTGCAAGTATTGAATGCTCCTTCCCCTTTTCCTTAATATTCCATCATCTGCAAGCAATGCTTTCCCAACATCATATCCTATATCTTCAAATGCATCATTGATCATAATAGAAAATAGAACAGGACTGATCACACTTCCCTGTGGTTTCCCATTGTCAACTCTATAACCCTCTGACAATCTATCACCTATTTTTATCTGAATGTATCTGTTAAACAAAAAGTCCTTAATCCAATCAAATGTTCTTCCTTCTACCCCCAACCTTTTTAATTTAATCAGCAAGCCCTCCTTCCACACCATGTCATACGCTTTCTCAATATCAAAATAAACTATAACAAAACTCTCTTTATTGTTTTGTGCTTTCCTAATGTCATTTCCAAAACTCACTATGGCGTCCATCATTCCTCTACCAGTTCTAAACCCATTTTGATATTTCATTAACAAATTCCTACTTTCTAAATAATAATTTAACCTTTCCGTAATCATTCTTTCCATTACTTTACCTATAGGAGATGTTAAAGCTATCGGTCTATAGTTCTCCGGAATACTTAGATCTTTCCCAGGTTTAATTATTGGAATTATTACTGCCTATTTCCAATTTTTTGGTAATTTCCCTTTTTCCCAGACTTTATTATACAACTCCAACAGCCTTCCCTTCAGCTTATCCCCTAAATGTTTAAGCATCTCATAATTAATATCATCCTTACCAGACTTTAGTTGTCCCCATCGCTCGCTCTAGTTCAGAAACTGTAAATGAAGCGTCAATTGTTGTCAGTCTCTGCCCACCATCATCTTCAACAATATTAGTCCTTCTGGTTTCTTCTCTTCTTCTCCATCCATCTTCCGACAAATTATCATCACTATTAATTTTTATAAAAGTTTTAGCCAACATTTCAGCTTTCTCTTCATTGCTAATAGCAACCTCTACACCCACCTTGAGAACCGGGTATCTAAACTCTCTATAAACTCCCTTCATTTTCCTTATCATACCCCAAACGTCACTTACAGATGTAGTTCTTCCTATTTTATCACGAAACCCTCTCCAGTTTTCTCTTTTCGCTCTCTTAACTACTCTTCTTGCTTCAGCCTGTAATCTTTTATATTTTAACAAACTGTCAAAATTATGAGTCCGTCTCAAAACTTTCATTCTTTTATTTCTCTCTTTAATTGCCTTTTCACATTGTTCATTCCACCACGGAACATTCTTCTTCTTCATGGTCCCCTTACCTTTAGGAATAGTAACGTCCGCCGCTTCAATTATCACTCTCCTAAAAATTTGTTCCACTATGTCTATATCTTCTTCCATAGTAATCCTTCCATTCTCTTCTTCACACATATTTCTAAATTTATCCCAATCAGCTTTTTTAAATACCCAACGACCATCACTTTTGTCCAGATATACTTCCTTACTCCTATAAAGTTTTGTAAACATTATATAATGATCACTCCCCAGATTACGTTCTCGAACTTCCCAATTACAGTTTCCCGCTAAGGCATTTGACACTATCGTTAGATCAATAGCCGAGGTTTTACCCGTAGTTACGTTTATCCTTGCTCCTCTACCACCATTTATACAGACTAAATTCATATCATCCATGAACTCATTCTTATCCTCCTTAATTCCTCCCCACAAAGAACTAGGAGAATTAAAATCTACACACATTACCACCTGATCATAATTCCCTTTCATAATAATTTAAGCTTATTAATATCTAATTTTGTGCATGGATTATAATAATTGACTATATACAACTTCATATTATTTACATAAATTTCTATTCTTATATATTCTTCATTAGCTCCTATTTTAATTGTTCTATAATTCAGAAATAACATGAATAAAAGTAGCACAACCTCCTCCAATACCATCTTCCCTATCACATCTAATTATTGTGTACAGATACAATTTAAATTCTATTTTTTTTTATTTAACCAAGTTTCTTGAACACAAATAATATCTGGTTTCTCCAATAATTTATCAATATATCTTTTAAATTCTTGTCCGTTAGCAATCAAACTCCTAGCATTCCATTGTAAAATCCCTACCATTCACTACCCCAACCCCTCTTGACTGGAACTCACACTAAGGTTTTTCCTGACCTCCTCCCATGATAACTCAGTAATGTCCAGATGATGAACAGCTGCTTTCGCAATGATTTGCATCCTTTCCGTTTTTGATTTTGTTTCCATTGTTGCATTTAATACTCCTGCAATGAAAGTCGCTAATTTCTTAACATCTATCCACACTTTTCCGACTCGTCCAGATCCTTGAGATGAATCTTGAGGCATCGTGTCATTCATTCTCACTGGAGCCTCTCCCACCAATTTAACTGCTTCTGCATAAGAAACTTTACTTTGAACTTTTGTTTGTTGCACCTCAGTTTCCCTCCTCATCACCAGGCAATGTGCATAAGCTGCACTATGCCCCCCCCCCCACCCCCCCCCACCCCACACACACAGTTAAAACACTTTGGTATTGTTCTATTTCTGCATTCCTCAAAGCTATGTTCTTCTCCACATCTTGGGCATCTCTTCCATCCTTTACACACATTTGCCGTATGTCCAAATCTCTGACAGTTGAAGCATCTAATCGGTTTCGGAATGTACTCCCTCTCTGTGTGTGCAGCCTAAAAACATGTTTTTTTAAATTAATTTATTTATTTCAAAACTAAATAGAAGCAAACACATTTAAAGTTTTTGGGTTATTTTTTTGTAATCTATACTCAAGTTGTTTTTTATTTGATATAAACTACAAAACAAACACTCAGAATCTAAAATTTTCTAATCGGGATATTCAGGAGAAACTTTTGTTGATCAATGTAAAGTTTGGTGTGGAAAAATAAAAGACTGACTACTTTTATGGTAAAAAAAAAACAAACAAAAAAAAACTGGAATTAAGAGTTTGTGGATCCAAGGGATTAAAGTGTGTTGAAGTGTTTTCATTATTTTTGTCGACCCGATGGACCTCCAGCTGCCCCCTCGGGGAGCAGAGCATGATGGGAGTCTGACAGCTCGTCTCCTCCCTGCTGCACGGCTTAGCAGCACCTATCGGAGCGTTTCCACGTTGGATTCCCTGTGTGGCAGCTGACGGGAAAAGGGGTCGGGGTGAGGAGGAAAAGGTTGTCTCAAGGGGGTGGAAAGGTCATCTCAAGAGGCAGCAGCTTTCATTTCATCTTCATCCTCAGACTCTTCCTCAAACGGCTCCTTTTCACTGGTCACTTGATGGGAATGACCAGAACTTTTGGACTATTTCTGACAACTTTTGGTCATAAGTTTCAGCATCACAGATGACCGTGTGGCTTGTTTATTGGTAAACAACTTTCAATATTTATATTTTGTATAGTTTGTTTTTGTAATGGAAAAAGAAAATGTGTCTTTCTTTTTTACATCTATTCTAGTTAGAGACTAATGAAGTCTTGCTCCCATTTTAACGGTCTCAGCTTTACTTCTTACTAACATAACAGATCCAGACTGGAGGCTAACTGCTTTCCTCACCCTCCTGCAGCTGTCTCAGGTGTTAAACCTTCAGCATTAGAGTTCCTGTTGTTCAGAATGAGCTTTCGGTTTGGTCATTCTTCTGGTTTCCCCGTCGGTGGATCCTCATCCCTGATCTAATAACTCCAGGGCTCACAGTGGAAAGTAAAATGCGAGTGCAGCTGGCTGATAAAAAGACTCTTCACACTGAGACAAAGAGTCACTCTGCAGCAGGTGACCTGCAGCTCTGACTGAAGATGGATGGAGACCCGAGTGTTTCTGATGGAGCTGAATTTAGCTGCTGTGCTTCCACTGCAGGAAATAAAAGACTTTCACCTTTAGAAGCTTGGTCTAAAACTACTTCTGCAACATGAAGAAACAAAACTTCTTCAAAAATTAAAATGACAAATGACTCAGCTTCTACTGAGATTCTAAGACTCAAAGCATATTTCTTCTCATTTCAAAAGATGAAAGATTATTAGAGTGAACCTTAAAATCAAAAAAATAAATCTATGTAGAATGAATAAATAATTGGTACCAAAACTGTAAAGATATCAAACAAAACTTAATAAAATTAAAAATATTAGTTTTTCATAATTTTTGGGTAATTTTTTGTTCTCATGATGATCCAATCCATAGACCCAATCTAAGCAGCAACATTACAGTTTTAACATAGGCTCCAATGAAATAGAATATATGACATCACATGTTCCGTCTGTAAATAAAAAGTCTCACTGTGCTGTGAATGACGAACACAAATTGTGAGAAAATATTTAAAGGTTTAGTGGGAATTATTCCGCTATATTGTAAACAACACTTGTATATCTGGATCACGTGTGACATATGACACAGTAAAGAAACAAATTGTGACAGTAAATAAATACACTTGAAGCAATAACCAATGGACCATCAACTTCTTGTGTTTGTTGTGTTAGTCTGAGCTACAGGGCACATAAATAATAAACTAATCAGAAGCGTTCCAGCACCACCCAAACGGTTTTGAAAATTTCTGAAGTTCTATCTTTGTACCTGGGGTCATTTGCTGGGGTACATTTGATCAGATGTGGATCTGTTTCATGTAAAAAGAATGAAGAAAAATTGTCTGGGTCCCAGAAAAGGTTCCTAAAGAAAAACTAAGCCTAAAGTGTATCAAGTTGTTGAAAACATACCCAACCTTTCCACTGGACCCTTTAGCTGTGCTTAAAGGTGTAGCGGAGGATCTTGTTCTTCCAGGTGGATCATCTGAACTATTGGTCCACGTAACTGTCAGTCATTCTGCTGAAGCTTTTGCGCAATGCCGCCATTGTACGTGATCGTTCCTGGGTTAGTTTTCACTAACGCATGCACATGTGCATTATTTTTATGTGTAGAGCGATAAGCCTTCATTCCTCGTTGTTCTTACCAGGTTCTCTAAAAAGTGGCTTAGAGTTGCAATAGAAAAGAGTCTTTGAAGTGTACAATTAGAAGAGAAAAGCCTTCAGAGTGAGAAATAAATGGCCTGTATTTTATATAGCGCCTTCTAGTGTCCTGGAACCCCGAAGGTGCTTTACAACAAAATCAGTCATTGGTGGTGGTGATAAGCTACGTATGAACAAGGTGACATGTGGAGCACAAAAGCTGAACTAAAACTAGCAACCTATTATTTGACAAGTAGGAAACCCATGAAAGCCTAAATCTATATGAAATACAGAAAAAAATGCAGCCTGGCAAGCCATCCTATATATGTGAATATTCATGTGCAGATAGGGAAAACCACATATTAGTCTCTGAATTTAATCTCTTGTTAACACTTTCCTCTAATCTGTTACTTAAAACTTGAATCAACTGATTTGTTGGAGTTCGTGAAGTACCCTCCTGTTACCTTAAATACTCACATGTCTTTTGGAGAAAAGTAAAGATCTCAGTTGGTTTCATGAGAACATTAAATGCATTTTGGCAATCTAATCTGACTAAAACTCCTCTTTATTCTAATTACCAGGGTTCAGATAACCGTGGAGATAAAAGTGTCCGATCGTTGCAGAAATCAAACGATTCTTCATGCTGTCTGGTGGAAACTTTCCTCTCAATCCAGCAGATAATGACACAAGAACTCAGGAGGAAATTAAATGTCAAACTGTTGCCTTTGATTCTGGTTAAACGGAGCACTAATCACACCGAAACGCTGGGAAATCCTGCTTCTGTCCACGTCAGTCACTTTGCCCACTGAGGATTAAAGACATTCATCTACACATCTTCCTCCTGTTCATCCTGATCTAATAAAAAGAAACTTACCTAGCGAAGGTGATGTCATCATTTTGTGTCAGCGTGCCACCATGGAGTGAAAGTGGCTGATCTACAACAAGTGAGTCAGACACCTTAAGATATTTCATTTAAGAACTAAGAGATTAAATAAGTATGTGATTCGTTTTACTGTGTAACGTGATGATGGAGTAAACACTTAACATCCTAGTTACAATAAGTTCAGGTGTTTGTTAGACACAAGTGACTCAGATAAAGGTGGGACATAATCTTTAGTTTGTCCCAAAGCTTTAAAGAAAATTCTGGTTTTGTTTGCTCTACTCATGAGTTAATGAATTGAAATGTTCATGGATTCAACAACAGCCCTTTACTGTTTTTTTGTGTGGCCCAGTTCAAACTCTGACTGCTAGGTAGCAGCAGTTTTTTTCTGCTTTTATTCTGACGATACAACGAGCTTTCGTGATAGCACTGGATGTGTTTTCAAAGCGTCTGTTTACTCCATCATCACGTTACACAGTAAAACGAATTGCATACTTATTTTATCTCTTAGTTCTTGAAATATTTTAAGGTGTCTGACTCACTGTTGTTGTAAATCAGCCACTTTCACTCCATGGTGGGGTGCTGACATTTTAAATATTGTCTGTATCGCAATTTATTGTATGTCTTCTCTATATTGTCATGGACATTGTCTTGACAGATTTTTGTTAACTTGCCCAATAGCAGTACGACCCTACCAAATTTGGTGACCTAGGCGAGATTTCTCCATGACATCCCCTTATCCCTACTTTGCACGCATGCATGTGTGTGTGTGTGTGTGTGCACACACACACACACACACACACACGCAAATGCTTTAGTCTCTGCGTGCCCCCTGCAGAAAAACAAAATTTAAGAACAGCAGTCATCTAAATAATTAAAACTTGGTCAGCTTGCTTCTCACACCAAACCTTCTGTCAGGAATCTTGGTGTGACCTTTGAGCCAGCTCTCACCCTGGATTCTCATGTCAGTTCTCTTGTTTGCTGTTCCTTCTTCCATCTCAGGAACATTGCTAAGCTGAGTCCCATTCTGTCCTGCTCTGAACTTGAGACAGTTCTCCACACCTTCATCTCCTCACACTTAGACTACTGTAACTCTCTTTTCACGTGTCTGAGCAGAACCTCCCTGAACTGTCTACAGGTGGTTCAGAATGCCTGTGCTCGGCTTCTGACCAAGTCCTCCAAACACACCCACATCACCCCGCTTCTCCTCCAGCTTCACTGGCTGCCAGTCAACTTCAGGGTTCATTTCAAGATCCTGGTTCTTGTCTACATGGACAAGCACCATCTTACATTGGTGATCTTCTTAGTCCTACACCCCCAGCAGGTCCCTGAGGTCCAGTGGCCAAAGTCTACTGGTTGTGCAGCACAAGGCTAAAAACGAAAGGTGACAGATCATTTGCTGCTGTGGCCCCCAGACTCTGGACCTCTCTCCCCCCTGAGCCTGAGATCAGTGGACTAAGAGGTCTCCTTTAAAAAGCAGCTGAAAAACCTGTTCAGGCTGGCTTTTGTGTGATCTTCATCACCTCCATCTCCTTATTCTGCTTTTTCTACCTATTCCACCCTCCTCAGGATCCAGTGATTTCCCTCTTTCCTACTCAATCTCTCTCTCTTTCTTAACGTTTTGTTTTTTAATCACAATTGTCTACTTTTTGCTCATTTTAAATATATTTTTAACCATTTTCTAAATTCTTTTTTTATATTTTTACATTTTTTGTTTTTGTGAAGCACCTCATGATTTTTTATCTTGAGAGGCGCTATAGAAATTATACTTTCTTCTTCTTCATTCTTCTTCTGAATCTGAGGTTCAACAATCCGATGGACCCTCCTCTCCAGAACCCCTAAATAGACCTTACCAGTAAGGCTCAGGAGTGTGATCCCCCTGTAGTTGGAACACACCCTGCGGTCCCCCTTTTTAAATAAGGAGACCACCACCCCGGTCTGCCAGTCTAGTGGGACTGCCCCCCCCCCCCCCCCCCCCCCCCCCCAATGTCCACGCGATATTGCAGAGCCGCATCAGCCAACACAGCCCCACAAGATCCAGAGCCTTAAGAAACTCCGGGCAGATCTCATCCACCCCTGGAGCCTTGCCACAGAGGAGCTTTTTAACCACCTCAGCACCAGAGATTTGAGAGGCACACTCAAACTCCCCAAACTCTGCTTCCTCACTGGAAGACGTGTCGGTGAGATTGAGGAGGTCTTCGAAGTATTCTGCCCACCGATCCACAACGTTCTGAGTAAAGGTCAGCAGCACACCATCCCCACTATAGATATTGGTATAGTGCACTGCTTTCCCCCTTGAGGCGCCGGATGGTGGACCAGAATCTCCTCGAAGCCGTATGGAAGTCTTGCTCCATGGTCTCACCGAACTCCTCCCACGCCCGGGTTTTTGCCTTGGCGACCTCCCGAGCTGCGTTCTGCTTGGACTGCCGGTACCCGTCAGCTGCCTCTGGAGTCCCACAGGCCAAAAAGACCTGATAGGACTCTTTCTTCAGCTAACCACCGGTGTCCACCAGCGGGTTCGAGGGTTGCCACCACGACAGGCATCCTGCGACCATAGGCCGGTCATATCTTGTCATGTAAGAATTAAATTCATTTTATAAACTATATAAAGTGTGTTTATGGTCACTGAAGCAGCAAAGAATCCTAGAATCTTCTGATTAAACATTCAAAGATCAATTAGATTGATATTTCACATTTATATGGAATCACCACATCTTACTGGTCATAAAATGTAGATATTTAATTGCTACAAAGAATAACTTTTTTTTTACTGATTTTGCTTGATAAGGTTTTAAAACCAAAAGCCACACTGTTTCGTAATAGTCACCTCTGATTTATACCTATGAAGGTTCCCGCCTGAATCCTGAACATCAGACTCCTACTTCACAAATTGCTTCCAGTCAGTTTTCAAATGAACTGTTCAGTGAATGTGAAAATGACTGTTCCACCCTGTGCTGCATGTGTGTGTGTGGTATAAACGGAGCAGATGCTGTGATATCTGAAGGCATTCAGAGGTTACTGAAGCAGCTGATGGTTCTCCAACGTGTGCCTGTTTCACACGGATGCATTAAATATAAATTTCACAACCTGAGACTTGATTAAACAAACACACTCAGGTCAGGAGGAGTGTAAACCTGAAGGAAACACTCATACTGATGTTGTGTAACTGTTTGCTGCTGAATTTGATGACACTCTGCGGATGTGAAATGACTGAAACTGCTCTCTGAAGGAAACTATGAAGATTCCTTCAATATTAGAGCCATAATTCAGAGCAGCGGCCATTCGACTGCACCGAGAGCCATAATGCCGCCATAAAGCTGAACGCTACATGCAGAGAGCGTCTCTGTAATTGACAATAAAGACAATAAAAACAAGTTGAGAATGAAGATGTGGAGACAGCAGACGGGACTAATATCCCACATCCTGAAAAGTTGAGGCTGCTTGAGTTTTTAATGTACTGTAGAGATCCGTGGCTGCTGTAATGAAACGTAATGAAGCTCTGTAATCAAAGATGGAGAGGAACTGCAGCAAACACCACTTTTACAACACAAAGACATACTGTATGGAGTTAATCGCTTCATGTGGGTTTTGTCTTCTTCCAGGAGGGTCAATCAACCAAACTTTTAGCTTAACAGTTGACCTTTAAACTTGAGTTTCAACTAAAATAGAAAGTGATTAAATGAACGATCCATCTGAATTTATCAGTGATTCCCAAAGCCAAGATCAGAGCCCCAGCGTTACGTCTCAAGGCTCCAGGATGTCTTCAGGAATCAAATTGACTTGAACATATTTCACCAATTTATTATTAGGTCCATTTGATCCCTGCAGATTAGTTACATATAAATGTGTACTGGGGAAGGTTCTGGGTATCCAGGTCATGGTAATCTAAATAAGTTCAAATGAAGGAAACTGGACTTCTTTGGTTTATTGAAGATTTTTTGCTTTTCATCCAAGGAGCTTTGTAAATTTTGACTGGAAAATGGTCGGGTCAAGCTTATGAACTTTAGCTATCAATTGTGCTCCAGTGGGTGATACTTTGGCTGATCAAAATATGGTCTTTGTGAGTTGGTTTCCTGTACTGTGTGTGTGTGTGTGTGTGTGTGTGTGTGTGTGTGTGTGTGTGTGTGTGTGTGTGTGTGTGTGTGTGTGTAAGCAAATAATGTAAATAACGGCTGATCATTTTTAGCCATCTCGAGAATAATCGGCGGATTCTGGCAAGAATTCAGCTTTCAGACTAAGTTGTGGTGCTACATTTTAGACCGATTACATTGAACAAATCTGAGTATCCATTCGAGTGTCCCCAGTTCACACTAACAAAGACTGGGTGGTGCCCCGATTAGTTAATATAAGATTATAAACAATGAAAACAAGTTAAATCTACACCATATTTGATACATAAAGAGATAAATCTATATTTATCGCTACACATGCATGATTATTTAGGGTAGGCAAACCTGGTCCTAGCGAGCCGCAGTTCTGCTTGTTTTCCAACTATCTTTGTTGTTCCTGCTGTTGAAATCCTGGATCAGGTGTCTTCAGCCAATTAAAAGCTGCAAGTTCATGCATGGCTGGAAAACATGCAGGACTGCGGCTCTCTAGGTTGCCTACCCCTGAAGGGCTTATGTAGGGTAGCCCAGTCAGGACTGAGTCATGGTTGCTAAAAACTTTACAAGACCAACTGACTTTAGTGAGTCGTGTAGTTTTATGACCTGCAACTTTACAAGTGGATTTCCAAAACCATCTCTTAAGTGTATTCTGAGTAAAACTCGTCATCAGCTGTCCACCAACATCATCATCACTTGCCAACAGATAGCAAACTAGGCGGCTGATGGAGAAGATGAATTTGATTTGGTCTCAGGGATTATTTCAGTTCCATTTTCAAAGACGGACTTTTACAGAGAAACTGGACATCATTACAAGCGGCCGCCCACGCCCAACCCCATCGCTAGTTTGTTTGTATCAGCCAGATGCGACGCTCAGGCTTGGCCTACAGGAGGATGGTTTTTATCTATAAATAATCAGCAACTTTGGTGAGGGTAACTATCTTTGTTTTAATTAAAATTTTAGCTGCTGATTATAACCTGCGGCCGGTGGCCCAGTTGTGGATGTAGGGGTTTAAAATGGTTTTAAAAGGGTTTCTTTTTGTCACATTGGTAATCCCTTTCAATACACAAAATGCCCTCCTTAATATTTGATTACTAACTAACTGACTGAAAAAACAGCCATGTGTAATCGCTAAACTATGCAGTGTCCTGTCACCCCACCCCCTTCACGGCGTGCTCCATAAACAGTCAGCTGTTTCAACCTTGTCTCTTTTTTCATTTGTATAAAACATGATTGGTGAGTTCACATCCAGAAAGAATCTTCTGTCTGATGATCTGCAGCAGCTGGGGTGTTTGTGACAACAAATTTGTCCTTTTTTTTTAACATGCCCACATTCAAATGAAGCACTCTTGCTCTGACCTTTTCTTTCTTGTGCTTGCTCATGTTTCCATTTGGGTGCCATCTATCCAGCTCCATGGATACCTGCTTGTCAGCACATTTAAGTCATTCTTTGCCTTAATGAAAAAAGTTGTCTTTTTAAATCCAACCGCTCACTGTCATTGATGACTTTAGTCGTCAATTGCATTTCTTTATAAGGTGGGCATCGGAAAATTTGTGTATGTCACACATCACGTGATCAGGAAGGAGAAAATCCACGAATTAGGAGATTCTTTTGGGACGCTGCTGTGAAAAAGTCGATGTGCCAACTGGTGCAAGCCTCTGCAGCTCACAATTCGACAACGGATTGTGAAATAACGGATAACGCTAGAAACACGCGGATTCTTCCTGATGTGAGTAGAGAGTCTCCTCTTTCTTTTGCTAGTTTTGCCATTAACATGACCATAGAGCGCAATGTTCTGTGACTCTTCAAAAACAGTAAAAACGCTCCAAAACTCTGGCAGCCATGCTCAGGAAAAGGCTGGTGGTGAAAGAGTTAACAACCGGATGGTCCAATGGTTGCTTTTGGGCCGCAAAGTGTTATTGGCAAATGTTTTTAGACAAACGCAAGAGAACAACTTTATTAAATTTTCTTTGTTTTATCTCCACAAAATATTTACAGCTATACAATGTTAGAAAGTTGTTAAGAAGTATGAAAAAAATTTTTGAGGCTAATTTGTTTTCCAAATTTTTCATTGCAGCTTTAAATAATGGAGATTTTGCTATATGTAAACCAAGACTAATGGATAGATGGATGGATGGATGGATGGATGAATAGATAGATAGATTAGAGGATGGGTGAACAGATAGATATTTCAGAGATTTGCTAGAGGGCTGGAGAAAATTATTGAAGGATGGACACACAAAGGGAAAAATTGATGGACAGGCAGAAGGATGAATGCATGGACAG
Organism: Nothobranchius furzeri; assembly: GCF_043380555.1. Classification (NCBI taxonomy): domain Eukaryota; kingdom Metazoa; phylum Chordata; class Actinopteri; order Cyprinodontiformes; family Nothobranchiidae; genus Nothobranchius; species Nothobranchius furzeri. The sequence goes on along the minus strand of NC_091741.1, from coordinate 67,543,500 downwards.
TTTGATGGATGTGTTAGATTAAAGTTGTCCTGTAAATGTGACCCAATCATCTCCAGAACAGCTTGGCTCTGCAAGAAACCAGAACCTCAGTGATAAATGTGACTAAATTATTAAAGAGGAAAGTCCGTGTTTTACCTCCAAACCTGCAGCCTTGGTGTGTTTATGGGCATCTGTCTGAGACTCCTCCTGTCGACTGACAATCTGAAAGATCTCATCACATGTTGGTGTCAAACTGTCTGTATTCCTGCAGTGTGAAGCAGCGATGTGATGTGCGCGCGCACACACACACACACACACACACACCAACAACTGAACAATTGTTCCTGCTGCTTCCCGTCTCTCCCACGCAGCATCTCACACTGAAGAAAAAATAGACAAAGCTCTCTCCACTAAATCAACAACCAGTGTGTTCCACTTTGAATGAACATAATGCTAGAATTTACTGTTTAATCAAATGCACATGGAACTTGTCTTCACAAAAACCATCGTAAAATCATTGCAAGTAAAATTGTATTAAATTAATTGAAATGAAGTAGTTTCATTACATTAGGAAATAACGCCAGGAAGTTTTCATTTAAAAAAATGCTGTACTGACTTTGTTTAGTTTGCAAAAAAATAAATTGCATCTAGCTCTGAACTGGTTATTAAAATGACTTTTTCTCTTAATCAAATGACAGAGAAACATGTAGAACACAGATTTGTGAATAAAATAAAGCCTACACCAAGATCTGACATGAGACAAACAGTGGCAGACTAAAATGATTAGGTAAGGAGAAAACTAAACAAAAAGCTAAGTAATACATTAAAAGATAAAATAAATAGTGTGAAGAGATGAAAAATAAGAACAAAAAAGTTTAAATTAACATGAAAAATCACAAAAACACATTTTATTCCCTTTTAAACCTCCAGGCATCCGTAGAAGGGCTTTTCTGTTTGTTTGTTTTTTTCAATAGAAATGTCCTTTGTGTGACTTATTAATACTGTAGTCAAAGCAGCTTTTTGTCTGCATGTGTAATCATCTGTCTGGATCTAAATGTTTATTAAAGTGTAATATCTGACTTCAACATTTAATCATTTTAAAAAGTGGTCAAAGTGTTGCCTTACTTTTTTCTAAAACAATTCACATCACTTTAGAAGTAGTGATGCACCAATATTTCATTTTTGGGCCGATACCGATATTAAGATCACTGTTAAGACCGATAACCAATATTTACAGATACAGATATACCGACATTAAAGCTTCTAAAATCGGCAGATTTTGTAAAGAATGAAAATGATTAAAGCTGAATTTATGGTATTATGTACACACAACACACACATTTATGGTTCTGAGATGATTTCATACACTGCTCACATGACTAAACAATTACACATTACCCTCCCTCTCCCTCTGAAACAGGCAAACAAATGGAGACGAGATTGAAAAAAATATTGGTTGTTAAATCGGCCCGGTTTTATTTATCGAACCAATACCGATATGTTAAAAACTGACTAACACCGGCCGATACCGATATTGATGCCGATATATCGTCCATCCCTATTTGGAAGAAAAATATCAGTTATACTAGAACTCAACGTTATTTTACATAATAATAATAATAATAATAATAATAATAAATCAGCTCACTGGCAAAGGTTTGAAGTAGAAATCACATGGAAGACTGTGACAAAAATAAGAAAAACTAAAAGGCAAATAGATACATTTACAATAAACATAAATATGGTGTGAACACACACACAAACAAAATATATGTATATATATATATAAATTACAAACAGAAACTGGAGAAAATATAGTAAGAGAAAAACAACTGCAGCCAAAATGAAGCAACACTTAAATATTAAAAATCACAACCTCAAAATATTTTCACCAAAATGATTGGAGAAAAAAAGAAATGTTCAAAAAAAGATTGTTAAAACAGAAAATGGTCAAAACAAAAAGTAAAAGAAAATGCTAAATTATTCTTTTACGGAGAAGAAAGAAGAGAGTATCTGAGGAAAAGAGAACAAGAAGTAAGAAATTGGTGAAGAGAGGTAAAATGCTGCTCGAGTTTGGACAAAATGAAATGACACAGCTCTGGTTTTAAAATGTGCTCTTTATAAAAAACGGTCCTTTATGTGAAGGAAAATCTATTTTTCCTTCATGTGTGGAAATCAGAAGAGCTTCTTTTTGATGTGTGTGATGTTTTACACGAGGAAAACAAAGCAACGGTGATGAGTTTTATATTTCATGCTGTGTTTATGATGCGTTTGCGTGCTTTATGGCTATCTGTCACGTCCTGGTTGCTGCTGGAGCCCTCACGCTGAAGATGAATTTCCCTGCAGGCTGAAATAAAGTGGATCTGCTCTTATCTAATCTGCTGCAGTATGAAGAGTGAGCTGATAGATTTGTGATAAAACACTTCAGGATCAGAGCGCCGGTCACATCTGTGGCCTCTGACGTGTCGTTGGAGCTCAGATTCAGCTCGGTGGGGAGGATGCTGCCAGGATTAGGATGCTGCCTCAGGAGGTTGCTAACATCTTCATGCTGCACGCTCTAAGTGCACCGAGGCGACGACTGGTCATGAATTAGTGTCACTTTCATCCAACATCCTGCTTTAGCTTCTCGAGTAGTGACATATCCTATCAGAGGCCCTCATTCGCCTCCTCCTGCTCACACCAATGCATACAAACAGCAAATTAAATCCGTATTTTCATTTTTACAAAGCTGCAGTTTGGGCCAGCCACAGGGAACTGAAAGATTCTTCATCTGACTGCCATTCCCTGGTCATGACTAAATAAAATAAAGCTGATGACATGCCATGGTCCTATAGCATGACAGTAAAACAACATGCGATGCTGTGAGTCCTGCAGAGGCTGGATGAAATACTCTCCAGGCAGTTATCAATCTGTGTTGTTTACTGCCTCTGTCTGCCTGATGAGGAGCCCCGCTGCATTCCCTCCAAGATTAGCTGCTGTTCAGTCGGCGTGAGGAATCAGTCAGGGGAAACCCCAACCGGCGGCCGGCCAGTCGGCTGGTGCAACAATACATCAGAGCCGACAGCTACATGGGCTAATGCTCCACTCAGAGGGAGAGGAGGAGGGTGGCTACAGAAAATTGGAAAGGAGTCCTGAAGATTACAGTTTACTTCCTGCTGTAATTTTTCAAATGAAGCAAACAGGCTTGTTGACTGTTTACTTATTTTTATTTTCCCTGCTAAGGTTTAATAGCTAACAGTGAGGAGTAACCCCTTCTTTCCACAGGAGCCGTCAGCAGCACGTTACTGCAGCAGCACGTCATAGCAGCTGATAGGAACCGCTGTGGTCAACAGAACCTTTTCTACTGGAGCCGTCAGCAGCGCGAGTCGGCCGCGTCTCAGGAGCAGCATGTCCTTACGCGCCGGTTCCATTTGCTATGCGCGACGCCTCTGAAACGGGTCAAGTTCGACATTTTTGGGGAAGGAAAGACAGGAAATCGGACGCGGAAACGGAGCGAAGCTCCCGAGATTTTCAGAATAAAGAAACGTACTTCCTTCCGGTTGCTTAACTTAAAAAAAAAAGTTACTAACTGTGCAGCCCCGTGAGAAGTTATCACCTAGCGGTCGCCTTTGTTTTTCAGGTCCATGTTGGTGATTATAAAACGGACAGAACATAAAACACAAACCTTTTGGAGCCATGTTGTAATTTTATCCTGCTTGTTGTTGTGTTTACTGACTAAGTCACTCGTGTGACTTCGTGCTCTGTCTGTGACAGCTGCTCCCCTGCTGCTTCGCGTCTCGTGGGAAGGGCCAAGCAGCAGTTTACGCGAGCAAGACGTGCTGCTGCAGTAACGTGCTGCTGACAGCTCTGGTGGAAAGAAGGGGTAACAGCTTAAAACCCTTTGGTTCATGTGGCTCTTTGTGGACAACCACAGGCCAAGTAGAATGTTAATGATCATCATTGCCCACCACCAAGTTACGAGTGTTTTTCAGCAAAGACACTGGCAATTTGGGGAACTACTGCCACCTATAGGTTTGGCATGCCAATGAATGTGATTCACAATTCTCTAGATTTTTAGATAAAAACAAGATGATGTGGACCCATGTTTTTTTTCCTAGCTGTAACATTGGAAAGCCTTGGAATTCTCCAGAGGGCACTAGGAAGTGTTGCTGGGTAGATGGATATCAGAGGTTCCCTCTTGGACCTGTTAAAGTGAGAGTCAATGCCTGGGTGGAGACGTTTTCATCCAAACGTCCTGTTAGGGTAACACTTCTGAAAGAGTCGTCGCCTGGCGAACCGAGAGAGCGGCACTGAGGCACCCCCTCAACCCCCCGCGCGTGTGCTGTTGGAGTTTCTCAATCTAAAAGCGAGTTGTTAACGAGTGTGTGCACAGGAGAAAAGCAAGCACAGATTCTGCAGCATTCTGGAGGATTTTCTGTTAACCACGATCATTAGATGAAAAGGGGAGGAGGGCATTTTTTTTCAAGGAGGCGAGCAGCTTCGAGCGCTAATGTGTCATATCAGCAGGTGAGTGGCTGAGCCAGGTGGAGGTGCGGCTGCCTCACCTGGAGACCAGTGCGATGCAGCCACGTAGTAATTTGCTGATAACGTCACATTTTTCAGCTTAGCCATCAACCACAGCTGGTTCTACATGAATGTGGAGCAGAGTTTTTAACCTGAAGACGGAGATATAATTATGGTTTTGGGCTGAAATATTAAATTTAAAGTAAGTTGCACCAAACTGCCACACTAATGATTACACATGAGTGCAGCACCATTAGACACTCATCTATACAGGTTATCGGCAAAAAAAAAAAGAGTTAATTTAGGTGTTACTTGCTCTTTAACTTGTTTAGGCAGAAGTAGAATGGTGTCATGTCCCTGAGCAGAGGTGAGTTCCACCATCTCCTCTCACCAGAATCTGAGTTCATTCTCCGCAGGTGGGGAGCAGAGGGAACTACAGCTGCAGACGATTCCCTAATCAGGAACGCGGGTTTAAAAGGAGGACGGAGACACTTCATTTTGCCGGATGATTGTACCAGTTCAGGTAGCACCAGCCACTCGATTCTGAAACCTTGACATTTGTTAACTCGTGTTTTGACTCGCCTTCGACTTTGGATTATCTACCTTGGATTGTATTTTCGGATTTGGATTCGGATTATCCCTTACACCTGTTTGTCTCACTCAGGATCACCTCGTCATCTTCTCACCCTCGCTGTCTTCACTTCTGGAATTATTCAACATGTCTCGTCCTCCTCCGCCGTTCCTGCTTGGACTTCCCTCTGCTGCCTCACTCCTACGAAATCTCTCACCCTCTGCTCAGCGTCCTTCCCGGCTTCCCTTCCTCTCATCATTCAACCTGAACACCTCAGAAACTCGAGCCGTCTTGGCTCCTCAGCACAGGACTTTCCTGTTGCGGTTTTCAGTTACCGTTTATAATAAAGACAGTTTTACTTTACTGCTTTGGACTTGTGTGATGATTCTGCATGTCTTGGGTTAGGCACTTACCTCGAGCCATGACAAATGGATCTACAGACACTGTAATTTCTCAGTATTTATCAGAATGATTATGATTTGGAAACAGAGTTGCTTTTTGGTCTAAATTCATAAATGCAAAAAAGCACAGAGAAAAAAATGATAGTGCATTTAGCGCCAACCACAGCCCTAGGTTATGTGTCAAAATGCTCAAATCTATATTTGTGAAAGCACCATGTGAGCGCCTGTGTGCATACACACATTTGTGTATGCACAGTGTTTCTACAGGAGTGTCCAAAAGTGAGTGTGAAGGGCCACAGACCTGCCTCCAAAGACCTGTCTGCCAAACTTTACCTTTGTCTATGAGAGTGCTGTAAACTTTTTTGCAGAGCCAATCAGTGAGCTTGTGGGCCGGTCTAAGGGAAAAAAGGCTTCAGCTTGACGCAGCTGCCCTAGTGCAGGGATTCCCTAAGTGTGGTGCGCGAGGTGAAAAGTGTAATGGCTGCGGAGCTCAGAGAAGTCTGTCATAAGTCACCATTAGCATAGCCAGAAACTCATTTGTGGGTGGGCCAAAGAAAATGTAAGTGGGCCCAATAAATATAATTGAAAACAAGTATATTTTTGCGCTCATGTGTGTGTGTGTGTGTGTCCTTCGCATGTGCCCTAGCTTCATAATAACAGTGCGCCGAGCTTCAGCACTCTGGCCTGCGCACGCCGATATGTTCCGTATTTGATCATTTTTAACGGTGTTGGAGAAATCTGAAGGTGGTGAGTCATTCTGGCAGATTGTAATTAACACCTGTCTCATGCAGGTGTTCTGACATTGTAAACCTCACACACAGAACATTGTGGATGTAACAAAATAAATCAAGAAATGTTTCCCACCTGAGCATATATATATATATATATATATATCTCAGGTCGGGACATAGAAGGGGGTGCGCGGCTAAATAAGTTTGGGAACCGCTGCCCTAGTGCATGACCTGTATCCATGTATGACATTTTGGACAGTAAAATCTAACAGAAGACTGGAAAAGGGCACTTAGGGCACTTCAGACAAAAGGGGCAGGTGCTCAAGAACCCCCAGGGTTATATATATATACAAATATATAGCCACACAATGCTGAGCACCCTAAAACATGGTTTTAGAAGTATGATTTGAACTAGCTTTTACAATTAGGGTTAGGGTAGGGGTTAGGCATAAAAAGTCACTAAAATAAATGAAAATCAAAGTAGGTCATACAAGCAAGTGTGTGGCCTTCTATGGAGAGAAGGTGGTATTCAGTGTGATATTCTGTAAAGGATGTTGTTGACAGGTTGGTAGCAGAGCTCTCATGTTTAGTGGGAAGTTCAGAGTGAGATCATTAAATTGGATTAATCATTTTCTACAGACAGGACAAAGATCTCAGCTAACATAGCAGTATATCACACTGGATAACTTTCTGTGGTTGCGTTTATTTTATTTATATTTTACTCTTATAGAGCTGTCTTTAGTGAGTGCAAAGTTACTTTCATTGTACACCTGTGCAATGACAATATTGAATACTGTTCAATGTACTTCCTGAATGAGTGGCTTTTTAAGGCCAAATTAACAAAATAACAAATACAGACAGAAGGACAACTCGAGTGTTCTCCATTTTTTTCTTCTTTTTAATTTCAATTAATTACAATAAATGAAATAGTTTTATCTTATGATGTTTGAACCCAAGGGTTTGAATTTTCAAACTTGTTGGAAAAATTTTCTCCATATGTGTCCCTTTTTTAACTTTGAGCACCCGCCCCTTCAAAGGTCTCTGCACGGCTCTGTTAGTGTTTCCGTTTGTCCTTTTGGTATGACTTCTAGTATGTCGTCCACATAGCATTTCCAAAATTAGATTTTGCAGTTTGGGGGGGCAGTGTCTATGGCTTTTTGTTGTCCTCCATGAAAAACTCACAAAGGGTGGCTGATAACGGGTTACCCATGGCAAAGCCTTCCAGTTGTTTGTGTATTGTTCCTTCAAATGTGATGTTTGTAGAGTTTGCTATCTGTTTTATCAGTTGTTCTATGTCATCTGTTGTGAGGTTTTTTGTGAAGAGTTTCCTCCTGTTTGAATCTGTTTACTACTATGTCGATGTTTTTTAGGTTGGTGTTTTTGTGAACAGGGATGCAACATTGTTTGAGATTTGTACATTGTTGTCTTTTATTGTAATCTTTTGTCCAACAACAAGAGAAAATCATGTAATGGACTGGGACACAGAACAACAAAAATACAAAAGATGCATTAAGGAAGCCAAAGAAATAAGGAGACGTGGATACAACAATGAAAATAGACGATGGGGTCTACGCATTGGATCACGCATGGGACTGGGGCGAGAGGAGCACGGGGAGCAGAGAGCAGAGTATTTTAGAAACAATTTTTCTGGTTATATCTTGCAACGCTGCCTATATTTTTTAACTACTGGGCATCATTTAATTCATTTTCAACAACATTTCGATGGATATTTCCAGAAGATAGCTGTTTAAAGTACAAATTGTCTCTTTAAGCCATGAGCATGACATTTATTAAAGTTAATGGAGACACCTTCAGATGTTAAATTCCTACAAGTGCAGTTGATATTGTGCATACCTTTAAACATTAATTAATTGACATTAAGGTGATGTTATTGTTCCTTTGTTCCCAGATCTTGTAGTCATAGCACTCATTATAACTATAGAAACTTTATGGCCAATATATGTAATTGGTAAAAATAGATCATTTATAAAGTTCCTCTTGAAATACCTGCAGTTTTCATTTCCACTTTTTTATATTCATGATTTCTTTTAACACAACAAGAATGAGTCATCAGCTGAGACTGAAGCGTCTGTCAATAAAACATTCAATCTAAAATGTAAATTTCCACTCTACAGACTCAAGAAGAAGCACAGGAAATCAATGCAGCGCTGCAAAACATTTACATTTGAATTCCAAGAGGATCATTTTTAACAAGCGAATGTTGCAGTTTATTGACTGATCACGTTGAGGCGCATCATTCAGCCAAGCAGAGATGTACCGGCCCACGAGGTCTCGTCCGACTTTCATCCAGTCAGTCTTTGATGTGTTGTGCTAAACAGGTGAATCCTCCGTGTGACCAATTAGGCTTCAAACAGAAGCGTTTGAGGGCTACGCTCTTTATTTGTTGATGTGTCACTTAGAGAGCTGGGAGACAATACTGTCCATTAGCACAAGGAAAAAATCAATACACCAGAGATTAATGGGCTTTTTAATGGAGTACAATTTTATTCCTACGTGTCTGGATGTAGCTTGCAGCTCTGAAAGGACTACAATTTCCTGTGTATGAGACCACACACTCACGAGTTTAATTATGTTCAGCAGAGTATTTTTTTCCCCCACCGCTGGCAATTCTCCAATGAGGGTGCAGCGTGTGGTTTTTAATGGATCAATACATTATCAGTCAGGTTATCAAAGACAGTAGATGCTTTCCAAAAAGTGTCATGAAAATAAAAAAATAAATGAGAACACAGAAGAGAAAAAACACCTCTCATTAAAAGCTGAGAAATAAAAACAGACTGTCACAAGTTCACAGGCAGCTGAATACTCTGAGACTCTGGTTAATTAGTATTGTGGATGGGAGGAAGTTCTGAGATCCAGCTGGATGTCCTGCTGCTGGATGAGCCCTGAACCCATCAAACTCCAGTAATGAGTAAAGATGTTCCCAAATGGAATAACTGAATGTGTTCAAAGATGGCAGACTTAAGAAATGGAAAAGTTGAATCTATTTCTAGATTTTCTTTGCAGTACATGAATGACAGAGCCATCTTAGAGCCCTTAAAGAGTATTGTGAAGCAGTTATTGGGAGGAATGGGTAACTGGAAACTGGTTCTGAATTAAATGTCTAGGTTCACGAGACTCTAGCCTCTTTCATAAAATAATGATGCCACTAGGCCACAAAGCGGATGTGGCATCAAGGAGCCTTTGGCAATTCATAAGTGGTCAGCCTGTGGCAGTGATGTGGCACAATCATGTTTTTTTCAAAAGATTCCACAATGGCGGTATAAAGGGGATTTGGGGGTGGTCTCCACGCTGTCGCCAACATCCATCGTAAATTGTTGTTATCCTAATTGAAGCCACACTCCTTAAATAGGTCCTTCACAGAGAAACTTTTATTGTTTTGTAATTCTTTAAAATGATTGGTCAGTCTGATTTTAACATGCAGGTGGAACATAAAATCGTATCCTACAGCGGTTTCCTGCATTAGTTTCTGACAGGAGGTGAAATGCTAGGATTTGAAAAGCTTGACCGCTCTATGACCACTCCCAATGACTCAAAACAGGGAAAGCTGTTGTTGGTTTAGCGTCCAGGAAACACCCCTCGACCGATAGAAGCTTACCTTTAGCATTAGCAACTCCACTACATGGCTTCTGCTATTTGTGGAGATAAAAAAATTGATATTACAGAGCAAAAGGAGTAAGTGGTAAAGTTGCATTGTTGATATCTAATCCAAGGCAAGATGTCCGAATATCGGAAGACAAGACTCTTTTCTGGCTGACTTATAGAATAGAATAGAATAGAATAGACGTTATTGATCCACAGTGGGGAAATTCACTTGTCAAGCAGTACAAACATTTAAGAGAATAATTTGAAGAAAAATATTAACAAAGGTACATGTATATATGCATAGACAGTAATCTAGTACTTATACTTCCCGAGTATGGTTTACAAGACATTCACTCCTACTGGAGAACACTGCAAGGAGAATAAACTAACTTTTATATTGCACGTTTCAAGATAAAAATCACAAGGCGCTTTACAGGACCAAAAATGGTAAAGAAATAAGAAACAAAAAAAAAACATATTCAAAATGTTTTTAAAAATATAAAATTGAGAAAATTAAAAATAATGTGATTTAACCCTTGTATTGTGTTAGAAAGTTGTTTACACCTATGGTGTTAGCCGGTCCATTTGGACCCATGATTTAAAAATGCTTGAAAATATTTAAAGGGACTTTACGGAGTTTTGAATTTTTATGCTCGCGATTGCCCCCTCTGGCCAAAAGCGTAATGGCAGCTTCAATAGGAGGCTCGTGCACGAGGCGCGCATGCTGTACGTGCACACTCCTTAACGAAAATAATAGCTGAGACGAAGTTCTGTGAAGCTGACGGGGTCAGCTGCACAGAGCTCTGAGAGCTGACAGTCCTTTGTGTGTGTGTGTGTGTGTGTGTGTGTGTGGCCCGGAGGACAGAGGGCAGGAGAACGCGCAGCTGAATAATTAAACAATTTGGTTCTGTATCTTTTCCTTTCAGCACAGCTGACAAAGGTTTATGATGGGTCAGTCTTCCTGCATGCTCAGATCATGCCCTTCCCTTGCTTGAAAAATTGTTCCAAAATGAAAGTTGAACCCACATCTTTTTTATCTGTGAATTCAATGCCATTCAGCGAGTCGGAAATACTAATTTGGGTATCTTACTGTAAAAAAAATATCCCATTAATGTAAAAAATAAACTCTAAAAAAACTGTGTTCTCACCCAGAATCAAACCCTGGTCTCCTGCATGAGAGTCCAATGTCTAACTAGATGAGCTAAACCACCACTGACACTTCTGGTATCTGTAATTTTTATATCGTTGTTTACAGCTAAAATAGTGTTCAAAGAACGGTTCGGAGCGAAAATGGCTATTTTGTTGCTAATTTGCAAGAAAAATCTAGAAGAAAGTAGCTAAGGGTCCTCAGAAATGTAGCTAGGTTCATCACTAGGCGTTAGGAACAGCGACAAAGTCGCTGAGTTGGCACTACCTCTCTCTCTGCTGCTAAAGCTACTGATAGCAAATGCTACGGGCTATGCCTGAGCGTGAACGCGCATGAAGCAGCCTGCTCGACCCGAGCAGCTCAGCTCAACTCTCTTTTTCTGTGATTTTACAGAAAAACAGGTAATCACAATAAAAATGCCAGGGCTTATTCTACAGGACCAGGGCATTGCAGGAGAATGTATGAAGAAGAAATGTATTATTTCTATACATGTTTTGGCTGTCAAACGTCCATAATGCCCCTTTAAAATAACCAATTTTCTTCAAATGTTGTTTGTCAGCTAATTGCTGGCTTAGTATGTATTCATATAAATGGAACCAGTGTGTGAATAGTTTTTTTGTTGGCTCCACGGACACAGTATTTTAAAATTTACCACTCATTTTTGATTGCAAGAAGGGTTTAAAATCACTAAATATATATTTTTCTCATAGAATGAGTAATAAAAACTATAAATGTGTTATAAACTAATATTAGAGTACACCTACCAAAAAATATATATATATTTTTTAACTTTTTTAAATTATTAACAATAGTGACATCTTTGGTGTTTCGGGTCCAAACAGATCCGCATAGATAAATGGTAGGATAAAGGCAAGAAATCAATTTTTTTTTTCCCTAAAACCAACTTTTATTTAACTCATTCGCTGCCAGCCGTTTCCTGATTGGTAAAGCCCTTAGCTGCCAGCGTTTCTCACCATTTTTACTGTTTTTTAAGAGTCACAGAACGTTGCGCGCCATGATGATGTTGATGCCAAAACAACCAAAACAAAGCAGAGACTCGCATCTTACATCAGGAATAATCCGCGCGTTTAGAGCTTTATCCGTTCTTTCATAATCCGTTGTTGAATTGTGATCGGCAGAATTTTTCCTGGTTCGTGCGGATGAAGATCGGCTTTAGAGCTGATATGTTTGTTCTCACGGTGAGGGGGCTCATTTCGATGCCCACACAGTAAAAAAAAATGCAAATGATGACTTTAGTCGTCGTTGGCAGTGAATGAGTTAACCAGACTAATTAACCAAACAATTTAACCATATAATGAACAATGATAAACAACACTGTGTGTGTGTGGTTGTGTGCACCTGCATTGGCCATAAACCGAACATTGAAAATAATATGGTGTTGGCGCAGGTATGTTGTTCTGAATTAACTGTAATCTAAACAATGGAAGCAATGAAAAAAAACATAATTTGAACTGAATGTGTGTGTGTGTGTGCGTGTGTGTTGGTGATGTGGGCCATAACTGTGCACATTGGGCCATAATGTGCACGGCTGCATGGTGGCGCAGTTGTTAGCACTGTTGCCTCGCAGCACGAAGTTTGCAGATTCGAAACTCGGCTGCGGCCTTTCTGCGTGGAGTTGCGTGTTCTCCGCATGCATGCGTGGGTTTCCTCCGGGTACTCCGGTTTCCCCCACAGATCACTACATGCCCTATAGGTTATAAATTGTAAGTCACTTTGGAAAAAAAGGTCTGCTAAATGAATAAACATAAACATAATTTATCCTCAGAGCAACCCATAGCTTTTAACCCTCTGGAGGCAGCCGTTGCAGATTTGCAACGTTAAAAATGTTAGGAAAGGGAAAGAGAAACTGAATATATAGGTAATTAGTGGATCCCAGGAAAGGCGGAATTGGTAATAAAAGCAGAATAAGGAGAGCGTGGTGATGAAGGTCACACCAAAGTCAGCCTGAACATGTGAGTTTTCAGCTGCTTTTTGAAGGAGTCCACTGATCTCAGGCTCTGGGGGAGAGAGTTCCAGAGTCTGGGGGCCACATCAGCAAATGATCTGTCACCTTTGGTCTTTAGCCTGGTGCACTGCACAATCAGTAGACTTTGGTCACTGGACCCCAGGGACCTGCTGGGGGTGTAGGGACTGAGAAGTTCACCAATGTATGATGGTGCTTGTCCATGTAAGGCCCTAAAGACCAGGGGTCTCATTTATCAAACATTACGTAGAATCCTTACTAAAACCGTACTTAAGCTCAGCCAAAAAAAAATGTACTTACGCCAAGTAGGTTTGTGATCTATCAAACATGGAGTACGCACAGCTGCATGCAATCTCTGCTTCATAAATCAGAGACCAGCGAGAATGTTTCTCAGCTGCATTTTAGTCACACCCCACCCTCACCACGCCCACTTACTGCCATAAATTGTCAATGCAAAGTGCCTTCTGGATCTCATTCATATACATAAGCCAGCTGTTGCAGTGCTCCGCCAATGACGATGACGACTGTTGATCAAGGCCGATCAAGGAAGAGCTATTTCACAAGCAGAAGTTGAGGTACTTGTGGGTGAGGTGGAGAAATGAAAGGAAGTGCTTTTGCAAAACAAATGAGAAAATCCTCGGAGTGGCACAGCGTTGCTGAAGCCGTCAATGTTGTGAATTCTTCAGAGAGATCTGTGGCGGATATAAAAAAATGGCCCAATCGGGATTCGATCCCCTGAATCCCGGGTGAAAGTCACACACGCTAACCAGTCACCCAAATGGAAATCTCCCTTGACCAAGTAGCCAGTGAGCATGATCAATCAGGTCACAGTGACAGGACACACACTCTGTCACAGACGCATGACATTCTGTCTCAATCTGTCCCCCTGCTGATATTCTGCATTCCGTGTTCTGCGCTTCAGGCAGTGTGTGTGTGAGCACGCGTGTGTGTGAGTGTGTGCATGTGGGGGGTCTTGTTCTGTGTGAAAACGAAGCAGTACAAGTGTTAATGCTGGAGGATTTCATAATTTTATCCTTCTTGGCAGCAGCACTGCAGGTGCTCTCCATGTCCAAAATGTGCGTAAGACAGGTCCTTAATCAACTTAAAGTTGCACACATTATTCTGCTAAGTTTTTTCATAAATCCCAAAGTTTGCGTGGAAAGTTGCATACGCAGTTTTCCGACCCCGTTTTGTGCGTAAACAAGCTTGATAAATGAGGCCCCTGAACCAGGATCTTGAAATGAACCCTGAAGTTGACTGGCAGCCAGTGAAGCTGGAGGAGAAGCGGGGTGATGTGGGTGTGTTTGGAGGACTTGGTCAGAAGCCGAGCACAGGCATTCTGAACCACCTGTAGACGGTTCAGGGATGTTCTGCTCAGACAGGTGAAGAGAGTTACAGTAGTCTAAGCGTGAGGAGATGAAGGTGTGGAGAACAGTCTGTAACAGAATGAAATGACTGTTTTCCACCACAAGTCATTTTCCCCCTCTCCTCTGACACAGAACTAGTCTCCATGAGATATGGCCTCAAGGTCTCATGCATTTGCTATGAACTGCTTTCTTTCCAGCTCAAGAGAAGAATGAAGAAAGGACTCTCTCCTTTTAATAAATCAAAGAACTCTGTTTTAATAAAGCTAATCAAACAAAGTGTTAGTCATTAAATAAGATGTGACCAATCTGTGAAATCAAAATATTAATTACTTTATTATAATCCTATAGAATATAATAAGTAATGTGACTTTAAATGTTTCCACTAGGACTGATCTCACGTAGCATTAAGACATGACACATTGCTTTACTGATCCAAATCCGCCAGATCTGACAGAGGCGTGGTTTTGGTGGTGCTTGGTAAATCTGTCATCTTTTCATTCGACCATAAACCAAAACATCCGAAGTATAAAACTATGCCCACGCCATCTTTAACGCCAGTTCAAAGCGTTCTAGAGAAGTGTCGGAGTGCCCAATCCGTAACTTTCCTCTTCAGCCAAAAGAACCAACGACAAGCTGGACAAAATCTGTTGCTGTTCCAACTGCTGCAACAGTTCCTTTCAGAATAAAGGCTGAACCATCACGACCCAGTTTTGGGTCTCACTAGATGCCAACAAAACCGTCATGACCCGGAAGTATCTGAAAGACTGGTCTGGTCGGCAACTGCTGCTTTTCCTACCGGCTTCTGTTTCAGAGAGGGTCCAGCTGGACCTCGACATTCCTGATCTAACGGGGACTTCCAAAAGGGTAAGTAGGCTGATGAAATGGCGTTGAATGTGATTATGAATCTCCTAACCGAAGCTTAGCGTGAAGACATCACCTTCACTTCCCACCAGAACTAACCGTTTCTTCGGATTTGCTGGTTCTGAGCAACATTCCACATTACACCATTCACTGTCTCATTCACCTTAGTTACACCACAAATTTAGTGTTAAAGTTAGTCTAGTTTAACTTGTTTAGTGATAAATCTTTAAACTTTTAAATTTGACTCTCTCTCTCTTCTCTTGTCTGAGTTAATACGAAGCTGTTATCTAATCTCTGCAATAAAAAGTTCCAATCTTCTGGTTAAACAGTACCTACAGATCCATAAGGTTGATTTAATATTTTCTATGGAATCCTATGTTTTATGGCTTATTAAATAACATGTAATTTAACTGATTACAAGTCTCAAGTTCAGAGCGGGACAGAATGAGACTCAGCTTTGCAATGTTCCTGAGATGGAAGAAGGAAGAGCGAACAAGAGAACTGACATGAGAATCCAGGGTGAGAGCTGGGTCAAAGGGGAAATGTTCGTGTGAGAAGCAAGCTGACGAAGAGAGTCTCTGACTTTGGGAACCAGACTGTGTGGAGCACAGATGAGGATCTCACTGAAGGTCCATTAGCGAGCTGCTCCAAACGGTGGCCATCCCACATGAGGCCTTTTCAATATTATTGACCTGATTCTCCCCTTCCAGCAATCTCAGTGACTACGTTTACATGCAGCCAATATCCGGGTTATGATTGGGTTAAGGTCAGCATTCGGGTTTCTGAGTTGATCAGAATAACCCGTTTACAAGCACAAATAGAAAGAGTTACCCCTAACTTGCATAACCCGATGTAAATGCCGACGTTGGGGTAGCGTCAGGACGTGTGGACTACGTCCAGACGCAATATGCGTCATTTCCGTTTCTTCTCATTCCGGTATCCGTGAAAACAACAACATTTTTCCCAGTTCGGAAGAGATAGCGACCGCGTTTGTTTGTGCTTTAGTTTCCTCGTCACTCCGAAAGTGTGGTGCTGTGCTGCAACTCGCCATGTTGCTCCCAACTTGTTGTTTACTTCCGGTGTTCTGGTGCATACAAGACGTCTAGCTACTCAAAAGACCAAGATTCCCTGCAAACAGAGCATGTGCAGAACACACGCTTTGATGGGGATATCCCGATATGCGTTTACACGACCAAACATTCGGGTTAGAAAAGGGTTACCCCAGGTGTAGTAACCGGGTTTTAAAAAACCCAGTAATGAGCATATCCGAGATTTTGGCGTTGTTTACACGGACCTGCAGAACCGGGTTATTGTGAATATTCGGGTTTTAAAAGGGTTACTGGCTGTATGTAAACGCACTGAGTGATTACTCTGATTTCCATAATAGCTCAGATAATCTTATCAGATATTCCTACCATGTGTGGTGTAGTACAAGTGCTCTGGTCTGCTCAGAAGGATGTCAGGACTGCTCCAATAATAAATCATAGATCTTCTACATGTTTGCCTTTGCCCAGAATCACTGCATGTGTGCTGTGCCTCAAGAACAAATACGTGTAGAGCCTGTTGATTGTGATCTGTAACTAATCTGAGGTTCTTCCTTATCCTGTGCCATTTTTCTTTAATCTGAAGTCACTTTTGATGTGAGATTTTGTGAGATTTCACCGTGTTGTTGCACATCACACACTGTAGGACCAAAACTGTTACATCCATGATTATTTTTTCAACATCTGGAAGATCATGTTTTAAAATCTCCCAAAATGTTTATAATCTGGATCAATTAGGCCTAACTCAAAGATGTGTTGTATGATAATTTTCTTTTGGAAACATTGCCATAGTTTCCAGCTGCTTCAAGAGAGAAATAGCTTCATTCTGACAGGAGAACAATTTTGTTGCATTTTTTTTAACCAGAAAATCCCATTTTGCTCATCCAGTCTCTAACAAATGTGCTTCTCTGTTTTCTGCTGATTGAAAAAAATAGCTAAACTGAGGCTTCTTTCTGTTCAGGTTCCAACATATTCTCTTGAGGTTTGAGGTGATCACATGCAGTTAAAACCTCAGTGGTTGTTGTTCTGTCAGATCACAAACACAGTTGATATTTGTTCTGCTCTAAATTTGGTTATTGTTAAATGTATAATTATTATAATCTACAACTCTTAAACTTCACTAGATCACATCAAAACATTCCTAATATGACAGTTGGGTCAGGCCCAGATTCAGATCACACAGAATTGTTTTAGATATCTGACAGGATGGCATATCTGAATGGGATTCAGACATTGATAAATAGCTTTGAAGAAAAAATAAGAATCTCCTGTTCTCAACTAGGGAACAATATCTAACTCAAAAGTGTCCAGGACCTCCCTGCGCTGGGTTTACAAACCCTGTTATCGGTGGCTCTGAGCTCCAGCAGAGGGCCGGTTATCTCAAAAATTAATGGCAGCAATAAGCAGCAGCAAGAAGACACAGGATGATTAGCAAAAGCAATCAGGCTCTTTATTAGATTTATAGGAACAAAGACGCAATTCAGTCTGCAGAAGAAAAAAAAACTGGATCCAGCAGGAAGACTAATTACTCCTCTGTTCTCTGGCTTCAGACACAAAACTCTGAGCACACACTCAGCTTCGTGGAATAATACTGAGGAGAAAATTGTTTCGGAGTATGATAGTAGGAACTGAAGGAAAAATGCTGTTTTTTGAAGAAAATAAGTGTGAACGCTGAGCCAGCAGAAGATATTGAAACAGCAGGAGCAGAAAATGAAGTAGAACTGTGTTAAAGGAAATAAAAACTAGAGTCAGAAAGTTTAAAAGCAAGAGAGCTTTGAAAGGTGAACGGTTAAAATAAAAACAGCTATAAATGTACAGTTTAACACCTGATATTATACTGAACTGTTTACCTACCAAGGTTAAAAAGTCAGAGCACAAAGAAAAGAGACTCACTTTGGACTGAACGATAAATATATAAAGCCCCTGAGCAAAAACCAAAAAAAAAAAAAAAAGAACAAGTTACTTAGTAACATGCTTAACTAATTATATTATCATGTAAAGCTGGAGTGCCCAAGGTGTTTCTAAAAATGGACTCAGACTTTTTTTTTTCAAGACCAAGACATTAGAAAACAATCAATCCAGAGAATGTGATGGTTGATTTCTTTATATCAGACAACTGAGACCCTTTTCATGTCGTGTATCTAAACAGGATCACACATAGTATAATTGTTATTATTTCTATGGTACTGAACTATTGTGCATTTAATATATTGGTGAACATGTACATTTTATTTCAACATTCTCATTGTATTAAGTGCCCCGCTTCATAACTGGAGGGTTGTAGGTTTGATCTCCATCTGTTATAGGCATTGTGTAATTAGACAAGACACTTAACCTGCCGTGCCTACTGCTGGTGGGAGGAACAGGTGATGCCAGTGCTCAGCAGCCATGCCTCTGACGGTGCACCCTAGAGTCGCTGTGGGTACAATATCGCTTATCACCACCATACACACACACACACACACACACACACACACACACACATATATATATATATATATATATATATATATATATATATATATATATATATATATATATTCAGGTACCCCATTAGGTAGGTATACCTTCTGTAAACAGTTTTTTAAAAGTAAAACACAATACTTTCCAAGTACATTCAGAACATTGTAAACCCTGAATATTACTGTAGAAAACAAATCTCTGCTGCTTCAAAGGCCATAACAGCCATTGTTGATTAACCAACAGTTGGTTCCAACAGCTGGTTTAAAAAAAATAAAATTTCAGTCCAACTCTCAATAACCTTTTCCACTAAAATAAAGAATTCAACATAAAGTGCCAGTTGCCATAATACATAGTTCAACATAAAGTGTACCATTTAAAATAAAATAAAAGTGCCAGTGATTGAACTCAGTCGCTACTCTTCCAACATCCTGATGTAAAATCACAAGTTAGTAACAACAACCCCATTGGTTTCAAGGATACCTGTATGACTTTTCCTCTACTTCTCTTTCAGCCAGTTACTGAGACAAACTAGCCTGTTAATATTTTCAGAGCTCAAGGCTACCCTTTTCTTTTGAACTATGTTACCTGCCAGTGAGAAAAGTGTTTCTCAAGGGACAGAAGTGACAGGGCTGCCCAGATACTTGCAAGCCAGGGAAGAAAGCTGTGGATGGGCTCCCTCATGAGTGAACCACCACTGCAGTGGGCAGTCAGTCTCACTGATGGTGGGCTCTGCCCAGTAGCAGGCCAGAGCTCTGTTGGGCCCCTCTTCTTCCTCTGATTCAGGGTCTGAATTAAACAGCAGGAGGCTCCTCTTCCTTGCTGGCTCCTCTGTAGGTTCTGGAGTGGCTCTGTTTGGTTCTATTCATACACTTCAGGTCCTTAGAATCTGAATCAGCGTTATTGTCATATAACATATTTACAGAATAAAAAGATCTGTGAAATAAATTTTCATACATGGTTTCCATAGAAAGAAAGAAGGGGGGGAGGGGGTCAAAATAAAGAAAAAAGAAAAACAAAGAAGACATTACACATGTTAGGGGTGGGCAATATAAATGATATAAGGTAGAAACGATATAAAATTGGGTAATGATAGAGTTTTTGGCTATATCGCATTATCACGATAACACATGACGTCACTAAGATGTGCACCCCGCTGACATTGGACCACAGAATGGCAGTGACTGCAAGCATGGAGTGGGCGGAGGAGGTCTATATGTCTCATGTGGCATATATTTGCCCCATGAGGATATTTAAAAGAATGTCATTTTGACATAAACATAGGAAAAAAATATCGCAATATATATCGTTACCGCACATACTTCAGATTATGTGGCAATATAGATTTGAGGCCATATTGCCTAGCCCTAACACATGTTAGCGTTAAGTGTGGGTCGAGTGATGCAGCTATGCTGAGCCATCCATGGTTAAGTGTTTCTAGGCGCTGGGACATGTCCTTTTTTAAGTCACCCTTGAAAAGGGCATTATGGAAGTTTGACAGCCAAAACATGTATAGTCGTCGTCGTCTTCCTCCGCTTATCCGGGTCCGGGTTGCGGGGGCAGCATCCCAACTAGGGAGCTCCAGGCCGTCCTCTCCCCGGCCTTGTCCACCAGCTCCTCCGGCAGGACCCCAAGGCATTCCTGGACCAGATTGGAGATGTAACCTCTCCAACGTGTCCTGGGTCGACCCGGGGGCCTTCTGCCGGCAGGACATGCCCGAAACACCTCCCCGGGGAGGCGTCCAGGAGGCATCCTGACCAGATGCCCAAACCACCTCAACTGGCTCCTTTCGATCCGGAGGAGCAGCGGTTCTACTCCGAGTCCCTCCCGAATGTCCGAGCTCCTCACCCTATCTCTAAGGCTGAGCCCGGCCACCCTACGGAGGAAACTCATTTCGGCCGCTTGTATCCGCGATCTCGTTCTTTCGGTCATTACCCAAAGCTCATGACCATAGGTGAGGATTGGGACGTAGATCGACCGGTAAATCGAGAGCCTGGCTTTCTGGCTCAGCTCCCTCTTCCCCACGACAGATCGGCTCAGCGTCCGCATCACTGCAGACGCCGAACCAATCCGCCTGTCGATCTCCCGATCCCTCCTACCCTCACTCGTGAACAAGACCCCGAGATACTTAAACTCCTCCACTTGAGGTAGGACCTCTCCCCCGACCCGGAGGTGGCAAGCCACCCTTTTCCGGTCGAGAACCATGGTCTCAGATTTGGAGGTGCTGATCCTCATCCCAGCCGCTTCACATTCGGCCGCGAACCTACCCAGCAAGAGCTGAAGGTCAGAGCTGGATGAAGCTAGGAGGACCACATCATCCGCAAAAAGCAGAGACGAGATTCTCCTGCCACCAAACTCGACACACTCCACACCACGGCTGCGTCTAGAAATTCTGTCCATAAAAGTGATGAACAGAACCGGTGACAAAGGGCAGCCCTGGCGGAGTCCAACCCTCACTGGGAACAGGTCCGACTTACTACCGGCTATGCGGACCAAACTCACGCTCCTCTGGTAAATGGACTGAATGGCCCTTAACAGAAAGCCACCCACCCCATACTCCTGGAGCGTCCCCCACAGGGTGCCCCTGGGGACACGGTCATAAGCCTTCTCCAAATCCACAAAGCACATGTGGATTGGTTGGGCAAACTCCCATGCCCCCTCCATCACCCTTGCAAGGGTATAGAGCTGGTCCACAGTTCCACGGCCAGGACGAAAACCACATTGCTCCTCCTCTATCTGAGATTCAACTATCGATCGGACCCTCCTCTCCAGTACCTTGGCGTAGACCTTTCCAGGGAGGCTGAGGAGTGTGATCCCCCTATAGTTGGAACACACCCTCAGGTCACCCTTCTTAAAGATGGGGACCACCACCCCGGTCTGCCACTCCCTAGGAACTGCCCCCGATGACCACGCAATGTTGTAGAGACGTGTCAACCATGACAGCCCTACAACATCCATAGCCTTGAGATACCCAGGACGAACCTCATCCGCCCCCGGGGCTCCGCCGCTGTGTAGTTGTTTGACTACCTCAGCAACTTCTGCCCCCGAGATCGGACAGTCCATCCCCAGGCCTCCCAGCTCTGGTTCCTCCTCGGAATGCGCATTGGTGGGATTGAGGAGCTCCTCAAAGTATTCCTTCCACCGTCCGACTATAGCCTCAGTTGACGTCAGCAGCTCCCCATCCCCACTGTAAACAGTGTGAGCGAGTTGCTGCCTTCCTCTCCTGAGGCGCCGGACAGTTTGCCAGAACCTCTTTGGAGCCGATCGATAGTCTTTCTCCATGGCCTCACCAAACTCCTCCCACGCCCGAGATTTTGCCTCGGCAACTGCCACTGCTGCACCCCGCTTGGCTATCCGGTACCTGTCTGCTGCCTCCGGAGACCCACAGACCAGCCACGCCCTGTAGGCCTCCTTCTTCAGCCTGACGGCTCCCCGAACCTCTGGTGTCCACCAGCGGGTACGGGGGTTGCCACCACGACTGGCACCGGCCACCTTACGACCACAGCTAGCAACAGCCGCCTCGACAATCGCAGAGTGGAACAAGGCCCACTCGGACTCAATGTCCCCCACTGCTCTCGGGACGTGGTCAAAGCTCTGCCGGAGGTGGGAGTTGAAGACCGTCTTGACAGGTTCTTCTGCCAGGCGTTCCCAGCAGACCCTCGCTATGCGTTTGGGTCTGCCAGGTCTACGCGGCATGTTCCCTTGCCATCTGATCCAACTCACCACCAGGTGGTGATCAGTTGACAGCTCCGCCCCTCTCCTCACTCGGGTGTCGAAAACATACGGCCGCAGGTCAGATGATACGACTACAAAATCTATCATCGACCTGTGACCTAGGCTGCCCTGGTACCAAGTGTACCGGTGGGCATCCTTATGTTCGAACATGGTGTTCGTTATGGCCAAACTGCGGCTTGCACAGAAGTCCAATAACAAAACAACGCTCGAGTTCTGATTAGGTGGGCCGTTCCTCCCAATCACACCCCTCCAGGTCAAGCTGTCATTGCCCACGTGAGCATTGAAGTCCCCCAGCAGGACAATTGAGTCCCCTGATGGAGCACTATCTAGCACTCGTCCCAGGGACTCCAAAAAGGGTGGGTACTCTGAACTGATATTTGGCCCATAAGCACAAACAACAGTCAGGACCCGTTCCCCGACCCGAAGGCGCAAGGAAGCTACCCTCTTGTCCCCCGGGGTAAACCCCAACACACAGGCAGAGAGTCTCGGGGCTAACAAAAAGCCAACCCCAGCCCTCCGCCTCTCACCCGGAGCAACTCCAGCAAAGTAGAGTGTCCAACCCCTCTCCAGGTCTCGGGTTCCAGAGCCAATGCAATGTGTCGAGGTGAGTCCGACTATATCTAGCCGTTACCGCTCAACCTCTGCCACAAGCTCCGGCTCCTTCCCCGCCAGCGAGATGACGTTCCATGTCCCAAAAACTAGTTTTCTTGTCCGGGGATTGGACCGCCAAGGCTCCCGCCTTGGTCTGCCACCCGATTCGCATTGCACCGGACCCTTCATGTTCCTCCTGCGGGTGGTGGGTCCACTGTTGGACGAGCCCATGTATCCGGTTCGGGCTGGGCCCGGCCGGGCCCCATGGGCGAAAGCCCGGCCACCAGGCGCTCGCTCACGGGCCCCAACCCCAGGCCTGGCTCCAGGGTGGGACCCCGGTAACCCTCCGGGCCGGGTACTCCGACTCTTCGTTTTAACCGCCATGAAAGATCCTTCGAACCGTTCTTTGTCTCACCCTTCACCTAAGACCAATTTGTCATGGGAGACCCTACCAGGGGCACTAAGTGCCCCAGACAACATAGCTCCTAGGATCATTAGGGCACTCAAACTCCTCCACCACGATAAGGTGACGGTTCAAGGAGGACCAAAACATGTATAGAAATAATAGATTTCTTCTTTATACATTCTCCTGCAATGCCCTGGTCCTGTAGAATGAGCCCTGGCATTTTTACTGTGATCACCTGTTTTTCTGTGAAATCACAGAAAAAGAGAGCTGCTCGGGTTGAGCAGGCTGCTTCATGCGCGTTCACGCTCAGGCATAGCCCGTAGCATTTGCTATCAGTAGCTTTAGCAGCAGAGAGTGAGGTAGTGCCAACTCAGCGACTTTGTCGCTGTTCCTAACGCCTAGTGATGAACCTAGCTACATTTCTGAGGACCCTTAGCTACTTTCTTCTAGATATTTCCTGCAAATTAGCAACAAAATAGTCATTTTTGCTCCAAACCGTTCTTTGAATGTTGTTTCAGCTGTCATCAAGGATGTAAATATTACAGATACAAAATATGTCACTGGTGCTATAGCTCACCTAGTTAAAACAGCGGACTCTCGTGTGGAAGATCCAGGTTCAATTCTGAATGTGAACATAGTTTATTTAGAGTTTCTTTTTTACATTAATGGTATATTTTATTACAGTAAGATGCCCAAATTTTTATATGAGACTCGCTGAACGGCATTGAATTCCCAGATAAAAAAGATGTGGTTTCAACTTTCATTTTGGAACAATTTTTCAAGCAAGGGAAGGGAAGCTCTGTGAAGCTGACGGACTGACCCATCTTAAACCTTTGTTGGCTGTGCTGAAAAGAAAGGTACAGAACAATTTATTTAATTAATTAGCTGCGCGTTCTCCTGTCGTCTGTCCTCCGGGCCACACACACACACAAACACACACACACACAGGAGTGTCTCAGCTGTTATTTTCGTTAAGGAGTGTGCACGTACAGCATGCACGCCTCGTGCACGAGCCTGCTATTGAAGCTGCCGTTACGCTTTTGGCCTGAAGGGGCAATCGCGAGCATAAAAATTCAAAACTGTAAAGTCCCTTTGAACCTCACCACATAGATTGGGTCATCATCTGAGACCTTGATGGAGTGGGTCAGGTGACGGAGAGCAGGTAACACAAAAGATTGACAGATGATTAAAAATAGTACCAAATTTGTACTATAGTCATAGGGATATTGAAATTCAGTACAATAAAAAAGGTGGGTATTTACCTGCATGGTTTAAGGAGAGTCTCGAGCCTCTGCAATCTGTCCCACTCAGCTGATGTTAGCATGGTGAGCTTGTGCTTCTGTTTGGCCAGAGTAACATTCACAGCCTCTTTGTTCTTTAGCAGTCGAGAGATCATAAACAGAGTTGAATTCCACCTTGTGGAAACATCCTGTATCAGTGGCTCTTTGTCTTGTCCTAGTTGTGTTTGCCCCTTGTGCAGTTCCTCTGTGTTTGAGGGGTATGTTTAAAATTCCCCACTACTTTACGACATTTTGCCAATGTGGCTGTGAACCCTCTGTTATCAAGGCAAACTGTGATGGTCCTCTGCAACATATGAGCAACACAAGGCATGTGCTGGAATGTGAGCTGTGTCATTGCAGCGATCATGGTTTGGGCCCTGTCTGTTCCAATTGTGGTGACTTTTTGTGTGATTTCCCAGGCCTCTGCCACAGACTCAAAATATTCTGCCACATTTTCAGCAAAGTTCCTAGTGGTGGTCTTCTGCATAGTTAAAATGAGTGAAGATGCCACTTGACGTCAATAAAGTGTCCCGTTACACCGAGGTAATTTGCTTACCGACGTCCAATGATCTCCAGTCAAGGCAACATACTCTGCTTTCTTCAGTAAATTCTCTTTATCTTCCTTTTCATTGTCATAAAGCTGCTGGACTCTTTTTGTCACTGTCTTTTTGCATGGCAGCTCATATGTTGTGTCAGACGACGCAATCAGTAGCACATTTTGCAGGCCCTTATCTTCTACAACTCCAAGTGGTCGGCAGTTGAGTGCAATCCAGTGAGCCAGGCCGTTGGTTATTTGTTCAGACGTGGACTTAGTTACCTTGGTCCTTAAACCAGTCACCTGGTGGAGTGTGGGTTGGGTGAGGGTACTTGTATTTGGAGTCGAGCGAACGCCCACGCTAGCTGCTATATGTTTAGCATTGAGGTGATACTTCAGGCTCAATGTGCTGCGGTGATATGCAAATTCCTTGCTGCATAGCTTGCACACAACCGTGCTCTTATCCATGCTTCCATCCAGTCATTTTTTATAACAAAACTTCCCATCCAAGGGGCCAATCAAAGCAGTCACATCTTCATTCATGTTCACTGTGGTTTGTTGTCTGAAATGAACAATGAACGCTGGTTGGTGCTTCAGTATAATCGGTCCGCCGAAACTCGTGAGAGACGTTCTGCGGTGCTTAAATAACTGTGATTAAAATGTGTTAAAAAACACGTTATTTTTGTTTAATTAATTACTCTTAATTAATACGTTAAAGTCTCGGCCCTAATATATATATATATACAGTGATCCCTCGTTTATCGCGGTAGATGCGTTCCAGACCTGGCCGCGATAGGTGAAAAGAACAAGAAGGGACACCATATTTACAGTACAGTACTGTAATGTAAGTTGCAGTGGGCAGCACGGGCAGAATATCTTGCCCTCCAGTCAGAACCCGAAAACACCACCAGTAGGCAACGACTTATAAAACGATACACGCGATCAACAATAAGACACAACAATAAAACACTATGGCCCAAGCCCTCTCTCATAAAACTAGTTGTCCAGCATGAGTAAAACAAGCAGTGGTACTTAGCTGTCTTAGATGCGGTGACCCCCCTCCCCGGGGTCTGAGCTTCCAACGCCGTCCAACGCCCCGGGGTGCAGCTTGCGAGGACGGCGGGTAATTCCACAGCATAAGTCCAACTGCCAAAGTCCTGTGTCAGACCATGGACAGCACCTGTAAAGTGCCTCTGCTTTACTCCTCCACCCTCCCGCTGCAACTTGCAGGCACTCAATTTGTTTTGTGCCATGACTAGTCATTTGTAAAGACTCCCTGCTAATGTGGAAGCCTCGATTTGTATGATATTACAGCTATAAAACTTTGCTGAAAATCTTTGAGTAGCTGCTAGCTTTAAGATATTTTGTTAGTGGTTAGGCCCTCAAGGCAAGTTTTGTAGTTTTGTTTAGAAGTATTAGGGTTGGGCATCGAGCATCGATTGGAACCGGTTCCAACTGTTCCTTTTTCCCAGAATTGCTCAACGTTTTTTATTTCAATTCCTAGTTTTGATTCCTAGAATGCCAGCAGAAGAGGAATCCGCGGCCCATCTCCGTGAAAAATAAACGGGATCTGCAAATTGTGATCAACGCTTTTCAGAGCTGATCACACCAGCTGTCTTTGTGCAGCACAGAGTCCCCCCTTCCCCCACCCGGATATAAACATACGTGTCTGCCGAACTTTTACTCCGTAACGTAAACTTTAACTCCTGCAGCTTAGAGGAAACTTGTTAAAATACGTGAACACGGTGGATTTAATAGAAGCTTTAAAGACCAAACTCTGGACGGTGTGAGGTGAGTTTGTGTCACTGCAGAAAAAAACACACACACGGAGCGTCAGCAGTCAGACACGTGAGCGTCAGAAGGCTGAACAATAACCTGTACAACAATTAAAGTCATCATGCTAGAGAAGCTTATCTGTTGTGGACCACACCAGCTTCTGCCACAATAAATAATAATAATAATAATAATAATAAATCACACACAAAGTTGTGAACATTTTAATTTCCTTGCTGAACTATTTCTGTTGAGAGTTTTAATGTTTAAAATCTGTTAGAATTTTACTGACAGCAGCTACATTTAAGTTTCACTTTCTGTTCTGACTGAATGCTGCTGCAGCATGGAGGTGTAGTTCTCATTCATCGTGGACATGGTCATCCTGAGAGTGTTAGATGAAAACAGCTGGATGTTTCTGGATATGTTGGAGACATTTAGCCTCTCATCCCAGAGGCTTCTTCCAGACTTTGGTTGTGGTCAGAAAGAAACACACTGGTTGTGCTGCAAGTCTTTTTCTTTTTTTTTCTCCAAAACATGTTTTTGTCTAAATGAAGGTGATGTTATTGTTCACTGAATTAGAATTCATGTTGAAGTTAAGATTACTTCATCAAGTAAGACCTGTGGTTAGCTGGCTCATGTAAAACATGGCATGTCTTCAAGGAAACGGAATCGGGAATCGATAGGAACCGGAATCGTTCAAAATCAAACGACGCCCAACCCTACTTTTAATCCTCCTACGTGAAAGGGGATTAAGAGTTTTTTTTCATACCTTTAAAAGTCTAAACCCATTATAGAACTTTAGTGTGAACGTTTTGTTTCGTGGTTTCTTTGAGAGAGTTCATCACAGACGCAATAGTTTTAAGTTAAATACAGAGACAGTCTAACCATTTATGCCATCTAGGTTTCTCCTGCTTAAATTGACTTTAGCAAATAAATTGTTTACTTTGTCCATTTCGCACTCCTGCTTTACTTATATTACTCCTTCCTTCATGCACCATCACCAGGATGTAAATATATAAATGTTAAAAATATATCCCATCTGGGTGGTCTCATCCTTCCAAGCTCGGGTGCTCTACCAAAGGACTGGGAGCTTGAGGGTTCTGTGCAGTTTCTTAGCTGTTCCTAGAACTGCACTTTTCTGGACTGAGATGTCTGATGTTTTTCATAAGATCTGCTTTAGCTGCTCCTCCAGTTTGGGGGTTACTATCCTTAGTGCCCCGATGACCATGGGAACCACCGATGTCTTCACTCTCCAGGCTTTCTCAAGTTCTTCTTTGAGGCCCTGGTACTTCTCTAGTTTCTCGTGTCCTTTTTTCCTGATGTTGCCATCACTTGGTTACTGGACATCTCAGTAAAGAAAAGTGCAGTTCTAAGAACAGCTAAGATACTGTGTAGAACATTTAAGCTCCGAGGCCTCTGGTCGAGGACCCGAGCTTGGGAGGATGAGACCACCTGCGGAGGATAAGATGGGAATGTGTATATATAACTGTCGGATTCCTTAGAAAAGATGCTCTAATTTTGTATCGGTTTTCTAGGGCTGAGCAAGAAGTAAGTAAGTAAGTAAGTAAACTTTATTTATATAGCGCCTTTCACAGATATAAATCACAAAGCGCTGTGTATTGGTTCTCAAAACCATAAATAGTGCATCTCCATGGAACTGTGATAAGTGAAATAAGAAACACTATGACCACTGATCCCAATCATATTTCTTTGCTTTATTCTATTATTATTAAAGGCCCCATGTGTCTAATCCATTGAAATCATGATGAAAAAATGTGACTCTTTAGCACCATGCAGTTCAGAGAAAGTATTGCAGCTACGGTGGCTCACTCTTGAGTTTGACTGTATAGTCAATTTCCAACTTGTGTAGTCTAACCCACACAAAGCTTTAAACAAGCTACTCGACCTCTTTAAAAAAGCATTTATAATTATGACTGTTTATCAACCTACCAGTTCTGAAGGAAGCTAGTTCTGTTCTTGGAGCTGTCACAATTCACACACGGAGGAAGGGTGATGTCAGCCAGGAGGTCAGGTGCTGTGAGAAATTGTGTTCCCCTGAAATATTTTGTCCCCCATGTCAGGAGATTGCTCATCTGGCTATTTTCTCAAAAATTGTGATAAACGTTTATGGGAAAATGATGTAATGTAATGTAATAATGTTATGCTTGTGATTTTTATCTGTATTTCCTCCTGAAACAATAAAAAAGGATACCGTAAAAACATTCTTGTTCACTCTTTTGCAGCAAGTTTATTTATCATTTTTGAAAGTTATGTAAAAGGATGTAATCTAATTCAGTTTAACCATCTTACATTTGAGGTTGTTTACTCCTCATAATGGACTATAAGTTATGTGGATTTGGAGATATTAGCTCTTAACTGCCTAAGGGAAACAAAATATTTCAGGGGAACATAATTTTCCCCAAAACATCCGTTTCACGTGGATCATGGAGCGCTCGACGTAAACAAACTGGCTGCCGCTACCAGCTTGAATGGGTATGGAGCGATCAGTGGCTGCTCGTTAACCACGGCTGGTGAAGGAGTGCTGGTGAGCCAGGGACACGCTGGAGATCAAGTAAACAACGCTGACTTATCCACCAGCTAATCGTGGCTCATGGTTGGCATGCTGGAGATCGGTGTCACGAGCTACCGAGCTACTAGTTAGCCATGGCTAGAGCCGGGGAGATGCTGTGTATGTTGTGTGTAAACTCCCACGGATTACAAGCAAAAGGAGACCCAAGTCTAAAGGTAACGTTTGTAGCGTGATGAATTGTCCATTTCTGACCTAAAAGGTCCTGCTCTGATTTGCTCTGCTCAAAGCAAAACCAGAAGTTTATGACACAAACCTAATCTGCATGAGATATTGCTCAAGGTCATGCATTTGCTTCTAAACTGTTTCTTCCTTTCCAGCTTAAGAGAAGAATGAAGGCAACGGACTCTTTCTTTTAAAAAATCAGAAGAACTTATTTTTAATAAAGCTAATCAAACAAAGTGTTAGTCCAATAATAAAATGTGAACCAATCTGTGAAATGACAATGTTAGGATCAGTAGTTATAATAAGTAATATAACTTTAAATATTTGCACTAGACATTCTCATCCACATAATGTTTAGTCACGTGACACATTTCCTTTTTCTGACCCAATCAGAATCTTCCAGATCTGATGCGAGACGTGGTTTTGATGGTGCTTGGTAAATCCCCTAGTTACCTTGGTTCCGACCAGATCCAACCCGATCACTCAGCCCGTTCTGACCAGATCAGCCCGTGCTACTCACCCTGCCGACTCAAAGTAAGTCAGCTTGTTACCTTTTGGAGCCGCCGTGCTCTCCAGTCATTATACGGTTTGACTCCTAGAACAAACCGCGTGTCAACCTGCCCGGCGTCAGTCACTCCGCGCTTGGGTTTACAAGCACGCTACATCCCGAACTCTCGCTCCGGTTTAGCTCAGCTCGAGTCAGGCCTTACAACCTTAGTTACACCATACAACTAGTGTTTAAAGTTAGTCTAGTTTTAATTTGTTTAGTAATAAATGTTAAAACTTTTAAAACTTGACTCTCTTCCTTTTGTCTCTGAGTTCACACGAAGTGGTTACATAATCCCTGCAATAAGAAGTTCCAATCTTCTGGTTTAATTCATCCAAAGATCCATAAGATTGATTTCATATTTCCTATGGAATCTCACATTTTATGGTTAATTAAATAACATGTAAATTTAATCGTTACATGTTTGAAAAGAAGCCCTCTGTGTCGGAGCGTCTCTGTAACGTGTGGAGAAATACATAGCTGTTAGAGTGTTGTGGAGAGGAAGTAAACAACGCTGATTTAGCCACTGGCTAGCGGACAAGCGCTGGGGCGTGTTGGGCGAGAAAGCAGGCTGGAAGAAGAGAGGAGACTTGAGTAGAAGGACTTTGGAACGGACACATTGGGACCGGATCGGGAGTTCTGGTACTAGGAAAAGACGGATGAACAACTTGAGGTGAGTTTGGGAGTCAAAGACACTGGCGTCCAGCTAATAGCGGGTGGGGGTCTGAACATATGCAGCTTCCTTGTGTTGGACATGATGACGAACAGACAAATTGCATGTGTCTTTTGATGTAATTGTTTTTATTCAAACTAGCAAGTACAGCAACGGTGTAGCTATTCTTTTCTATTTCTTAGTTGAATTACCAAACTCCAGGCTTCCAGGGTGCACTGCGGCCCTCTGCTGGTTCTTTCAGGTCACAGTCATAGTCCAAACGGGTAACGTGGAGCTCCTATGTCCCTAAACAGCTACTGTATTTTAAGATGGTGGATGACCATGGAGCGTCGACCACAGTTTATGTATTTAAAAATGTATAATTTCAAGTTGAGAGGAATATTTAGTGATGTTGGTGAGAAATATTAGTGAAAAAGGACAAGTTTGTGAACTGGAAACACAGGATTTGATAGTAAACAGGTAAAAATATCACACTCTGGGGCTTTAAATTATGTTTCAAAAAGCCTTTGGGTGCAGAAAACAATATTACTGAAGCATTTAGATCTGGTGAAGATTTTTTTCTCTCCAAATAGATGCCAGTGTACTGAAAATCCACAGCAGGTAGTCAGCATGTTGTTGAAGAGCCTCCACAGCAGTCTGTGTTGACTTTAAAAAACAGAGATAATTTTATTTTGAATGTTTGGTAAATCAGATGAGGAGAGCTTGTTTTTAATCCTGTTACGTGCCAGCGACCCTGCTAATCACCATGTGATGCCGTGTGTACGTGCTGATTTGATTACTTATAGTTTCTAACTGATCTTCCCAACAGCCCCGCCCTTCCCACCGGTGGACTTTACAGTGTGTTAATTAATGAGCCATCAGTCAGAGTGAGTGTGTGTTGACTCCTGTTGCCTCAGAAACTCATTTTGTTTGATTTCCACTCAGAGTTTGTGTCCACAGCTCGCGCTGTTTGAGGAGTGAATATTCATTAAAGCCTCCATGGAAAGCAGGCGAAGACCTGCTGATTCTTGCCTTAAATCAGCTGCTGTCTGCTTTACAAATTGCCGGCCTTCCATGGCACATAATTGGCTAGTTTCAATTAGCATCTGTCAGGAGACGCCACTGCGGCGGAGTGTTACATAAAATACTACAGCCAGAGTTTTAATGATCAAAATATGTTAGTGGCAGCGTCATGCTGCCGTAATGCTGTTTGCTAA